>NC_137802.1:31366754-31569254 GCF_963383645.1 Muscardinus avellanarius
TGTGAGACCTGGAAACCCATGCTTGTCCACTGTGCTCGGGCACCTCCCTCCACTAACATTTCAGGACTAGACAAACAGGCTCAGTACCTGCATCTTAGAAAGGTGAGGAAACGCAGGAAAGGCTGTGGTAAAATGCAGTCTCCACCAAGAGCCTTGCAGCAAGGCTCTCGACCTTGTGGAACCCTTGTCTCAGAAATACAGGTTGGGGCTGGGTGTGGTGGCACACGCTTGTAATCACAGCTTTCCGAGGCTGAGACTGGAGGATCGCGGTTCGCGGACAGCCTCAACTACTTAGGCCCTTTGCAACTCAGTGAGACCCTGTTTCAAAAATAAAAAGACTAACTGGGCATGGTGGCGCACGCTTGTAATCCCCACGCTTGGGAGGCTGAGACAGGAGGATCGCACAGGTTCGAAGCCAGCCTCAGCTACTTACTGAGGCTCTCAGCTACTTAGTGAGACCCTGTTTCCAAATAAAATATTTAAAAATAGGTTTGGGAGTACAGCCCGGAGGTAGAAAGCCTCTGGGTTCCGCCCCCAGTATCACCAAAATAATAATAAATAAATAAACAAATAAATAGACAAAAAATAGGACTGGGGGTGTAGCTTGGAGGTAGAATGCCCCTGGGTTCCATCCCCAGTACTGCCAAAGAAAAGAAAGAAAAGAAAAAGAAATACAGATTGGGCTGCAAATTATATGAGCTAATCCACAAAGTACTTAGTAAACTATAAAGCACCAGGTAACACAGGGGGTCATTACTCAGCCTGGGCTAAGAAGATAGCTAGTCATGAAAATAATACAAATGCCAATCCTTCTTCTGACTAGTGTCTAATGACAATTTTCATATATTTCAGGTTCCTATTGAGACATCCTAGAGTGTTTCTCAGCAATTTGTATGCGTGTGTGTGTGTGTGTGTGTGTGTTGCTGGAGATTGAACCAACAGTCTTACACATACTAGAAAGCACGTTGTCATGGAGTTGCATCCATACCCTTTGTATTTTAAAATAAGGGTTTGAGAGGCTGAGACAGGAGGATGGCAGGTTCAGAGTCAGCCTCAGCAACTTAGCAAGGTCCTCTGCAACACAGTGAGACCCTGTTTAAAAAAAAAAAAAATGTTGGATTTTTTTTTTTTTTGAGCCAGGCATGGTGGCACAAACATGTAATCCCAGTACTTGAGAGGCTGAGACAAGAGGATCACAGGTTTGAAGCCAGCCTCAGCAGTTTAGTGAGGCCCTCCACAACTTAGTGAGACCCTGTTTCCAAATAATATATTAAAAATTAGAGCCGGGCGTGGTGACACATGCTTGTATATTCAGTACTTGGGAGGCTGAGACAGGAGGATCACAGGTTCGAAGCCAGCCTCAGCAGCTTAGTGAGGCTTTTAGCAACT
The DNA here is from genome assembly GCF_963383645.1 of Muscardinus avellanarius. NCBI lineage: Eukaryota > Metazoa > Chordata > Mammalia > Rodentia > Gliridae > Muscardinus > Muscardinus avellanarius. The sequence continues at coordinate 31,368,144 of NC_137802.1, forward strand.
TAGTGAGACCCTGTTTCCAAATAAAATATAAAATAGGTCTGGAGGTAGAAGGCCCCCAGGTTCCACAAAAAAAAAAAAAAAAAAAAAAAAAAATCTGGAGATCTGGGATAGCCAAGCATGGTGGCACACGCTTGTAATCCCATCATTTGAGAGGCTGAGACAGGAGGATTCTGGTAGAATACTCCTGAGTTCCATCCCAGGGGGAAAAAAAGAACTAGGAGTGCAGCCGCTCATAGATAGAATGCCCCTGGATTCCATCCCAATATCGAAAAAAAAAAAAAAAAAAAGTCTGGGGGTCTAAACAGAAACATTCTACCTCCAAGCTACACCCTAAATCTATTTTTTCTTTTTTTCTTTTTTTTTTTTTTTTGAGTCTGGGGATGGAACCCAGGGGCATTTGACCTCCGAGCTACACCCTCTGCCCTATTTTTTATTCTTTATTTTGAAACAGTGTCTCATTAAGTTATGGAGTGCCTCACTAAGTAACTGAGGTTGTCTGCCAGCTGTGATCCTCTGGTCTCAGCCTCCCAAATGCTGGGATTACAAGCTTGCGCCACCACGCCCGGCTCCTATTTCTGTTTTTAAACAGGACCTCACTAGGTTGATGAGAATCTCACTACTTGCTGAGGTTGTCCTCGAACCTGTGATCCTCCTATCTTAGCCTCCCAAGTACTGGAATTACAGGTATGTGCTACCATGCCTGGCTTATCCTCTCTCTTGCGGTACTAGGGATGGAACCCAGGGACATTCTACCTCCAAGCGTCACCCCCACCCCTATTTTTAATTCTTTATTTTGAAACAGGGTCTTACTAAGTTGCAGAGGGCCTAAGAAGCTAAGGCTGGCCTCGAACCTGAGCTCCTCCTGTTTTAGCATCCCAAGGACTGGTATTACAAGTGTGTGCCATCGCACCCAGCATCCTCTCTTATTTCTAAAACGGATTGGTGAGTCATGGCTGACGTGTAGCATCTCCAGGACGTCTCTCCTTCTCTGAATATAGATTACAGCCACTTGAACACTTGATAGGTTCATCATGAGTGTGAGGTGAAACCCAGAGGTGTCTTTTTGTAAACTTAGATTATAAACTGAGTGCTCGGTTCTAAAAGGAAGTGTATTTAATCCACTAATTGGACCCAATAATTGGGAATCTAGATTCATGACATCGCATGGAAATCTTCTTTTCTGGGCCCTCTGGTCCATATTATGGCTAAATCATTGGAATGCTGCTAAGTAATGTGCCCGTCACTGAGGCAGGGAGGCCTCGGGCTGCACGCACCCACGCTTCTCTTTTCTCCACCTTCGGCATTATCACCATCACTATTTTGCGTCTTTATCATGCCTTTCTTTCCACAGAGGCACTCAATAACGTACCAATTGTGCAAGTAATCTGAAATCCTTTTCAGCGAGCAATAGGATTTAATAGTAATAAAACACTAATTTGTCTACCAAGTGACGTGTTTATAGGAGCTGTTTACTTTGACATATTTTTATTATTTCTACTCATTTGCTAAGTACTTTCCGATACATATTTATGAAACACATGCCTTTCCCCAAACCGCAGTGAAAAATAAATCATGCTGTTTCTTTTATTAGTAGCAGGACTTTTAAGTTCTAGTGCACTGATTTTTTTGTTACTTTTGGCAAGCCCCAGAAGAACTAATGGTGATTGAATACCTACTATGTGCCAGACTCTCTGTAAAAGGCACTTTACATACATTATCTTTTAATTCCCTGGAGGCATATATTTTACCAATGAGGAAAATATAATTCCCCTGCAACATCGATTTTACCAGTAAGACAGAGACATTATCTTGTCTAAGGGACTCAGCCAGAAAGAGCCTAGCAGGGTTTTCTTTTCTTTTGGGGGGATGTGTGCATGGTTCTAAGGGTGGAATCCAAAGGCATTCTGTTTCTGAACTACACTACTAGCCCTATGTTATTTATTTATTTATTTATTTATTTATTTATTTATTTATTGCAATGCTGGGGATGAAACCCAGGGGCATTCTACCTCTGAGCTACACCACAGCCCTAATTTTTATACTTTATTTTGAAACAGGGTCTCGCTGAGTTGCAAAGGGCCTCACTAAACAGCTGAGACTGGCTTTGAACCTGTGCAGTTCTCTTATCTCAGCCTCCCAAATGCTAGGATTACAAGTGTGCGCCACCACACCCAGCTCCTATGTTATTTTTCATTTTGAAACAGGGTCTATGTTGCTGAAGCTGGTCTCAAACCTGTGATCCTCCTGTTTCAGCCTCCCAAGTACTGGGATTACAGGTGTGTACCACCAAATCCAGTTTCCCAGCAGGGTGTTGGTTTTTGTTTTCTTTTCTTTTGTGGTACTGGGGTTTGAACACAGAGGCTTCTACCTTCAAGCTATAGCCTCAGCCCTTTTTTATTTCTTTTTTTTTTTTTTTTTTTTTTTTGTGTGTGTGTGGTACTGGGGGTGGAACCCAGGGGCTTTTCTCTGGGCTATACTCTCAGACCTCTTGGCTATACTCTGGGCTATACTCTCAGACCTCTGGGCTATACTCTCAGACCTATTTTATACTTTATTTGGAAACAGGTTCTCACTAAGTTGCTGAGAGCCTCGCTAAGTAGCTGAAGCTGGCTTCGAACCTGTGCGATCTTCCTGTTTCAGCCTCCCAAGTGCAGGGATTACAAATATGCACCACCACGCCTGGCTCCTTTAATTTTGTTTTTGAAACAGGGGCTCACTAGGTTGCTGAGAATCTCCCCACAGGGTCTTGAACTTTAGATCTTTTCTTGATTCCCAAATCCCAAGTCGTCATTCCATTTCACCAGCACCACCCACATTCTAGCCCCCTAACTTCTCAGGATCTACTACATTGTGTAAGTGAGAAGTATTACATTCTGAAAGAGGCTGTGTAGGTTAACTCAGAATAAAACACTTAGAGATAAACATACACAGATTCTATCCCTAATTTATCTGTAGGTAAATTATGTCCTCATGCGTTAACTCCAAGGGAGCTATTTCCTAGAAATCAGTGGCAAGATGTCTCCCCAAGGCCGGGCGTGGCGGCGCAGGTTTGTAATCCCCTCGCTTTGGAGGCAGAGACAGGAGGATCGTGCAGGTTTGAAGCCAGCCACGCTGGTTTAAGAGACCCTGTTTCCAAATTTTAAAAAAGTGTAAAAATAGGTCTGGGACTGTAGCCCGGAGGTAGAAGGGCTTCCAGGAACCCCAGTACCACCAAAAAAAAAAAAATGTCTCCCCAAAATAAGAGCCAGAACCAAGGCTGATGACACACGTCTGTAATCCCAGTATTTGTGAGATTGTGACAGGAGGATCACAATTTTGAGGCCAGCCTCAGCAATTTAGAGAGGCTCTTAGCAACTTAGTAAGACCCTATTTCCAAATACAATAGGGGTGGGGGTATAGCTCAGAGGTAGAACACCCCTGGGGTCAATCCTCAGCACTACAGACACACAAAAAAAGAAGGGAGACCAGGTATGGTCATGCACACCTATAATCCCAGTACTCCAGAGGCTGAAACAGGAGAATCATAGGTTCAAGGACAGCCTCAGCAAGTAGTGAGAAGCTCATTGACCTAGTGAGACCCTGTTTCAAAATAAAAATAAAGCCAGGCATGGTGGCACATGCCTGTAATCCTAGCACATGGGAAGCTTAGAAAGGAGCATCGCAGGTTCGAGAGCAGCCTTAGCAACTTAATGAGATCCCGTTTCAAAATAAAAAAATCAGGCTGGGGGTATAGCTCAGAGGTAGAATGGCGCTGGGTTCAAACCCCAGCACCACACACAAAAAAAGAGAAGGGCCAGTCTAAGTAAGAGGTTAACCCATTCCTCAGGACCAGACTAGCATCTAGGCTGTAGCTCAATAGTAGAACACTTGTCTACCATGTGAGGCTCTGTAGCACGTGAGGCCGTGAGTTCAATTCCTAGCAACACACACACACACACACACACACACACACACACACTGTCTACAAAGTTTGTAAGCACAGTCCAAAATGTGGGACTAGAATGGGTTAGAAATTCCGAATTGCAAGATGGCAACAGTACAGCATTGTTAAGTCCAGGGTCTTTCTAAGCAAGGGGCACATGTGGCCCCAAGCTGGCCCTGCCTGGACAGAAGGCCCTCAGCAGTGTCTCTTAGGCATAAGCTGGGCATAGTGGCACACACACTTGTCATCCAAATACTTGGGAGACTGAGACAGGAGGATCACAGGTTGAAGGACAGCCTCAGCAAGTAGTAAGACTCTCATCAACCTAGCAAGACCCTGTTTCAAAATAAAAATAAAGCCGGGCATGGTGGCGCACACTTATAATCCCAGTGCTTGGGAGGCTGAGACAGCAGGATCGCACAGGTTCGAAGCCAGCCTCAGCTACTTAGTGAGGCTCTCAGCAGCTTAGTAAGAGTGACTGCCTTGGCCGGGCGTGGTGGCGCACGCTTGTAATCCCCGCGCATGGGAGGCAGAGACAGGAGGATCGCGCAGGTTCGAAGCCAGCCGCGCGCTGGCTTAGGAGACCCTGTTTCCAAATAAAAATGTAAAAATAGGTCTGGGAGTGTAGCCCGGAGGTAGAAGGGCTTCCAGGAACCCCAGTACCACCAAAAAAAAAAAAAGAGTGAGTGCCTATTACATGCCTGGAAAGGCATTTGGTTTTTTATATAAGCTGTATGACCCTAAAACAAGTCTACGGAGCAGGTATTTTTCCATTCCACAGTGGATGAAACTAAGATTTAAAAAGGCTCAGGGATTCACCCAATGCCATAGAGCAGATAAATGTCAGGGCCAAGACCAAGTTAGCTGAGATAACTGGGTTATCTCAAGTTAAAGGTCCTGTTCTTGGACTTTGTATCATTCTCAGCAAAGGCTCATTGTCTACTGAGAAAACCCAAACATAAGCCTAGAGGATGATAGCCAGACACTACAGAGAGGCTGGGGAGAACAAGGATTTGAGCGTTAGGGGAAGCACAGGGATTTGAGCGTTACTTTAGACGTGGATATGTGTAGCAGCTGAAACATAGTTCAAGGGCATGTGGACCTTCCCGGTGGCTCCCGGAGAGAGCTCTACTCATGAGAAATGGAATCCAGTTCCCGACTCCCCCTGAGATTGATGGGAAATACTACGAGGTCTTCACCTTCTTTCTATAAAAGGTCACTACACAGAACCTAAAGCATTTAAGGCCATGATGAAATATTGGGAACAGGAACAGGAAATATCTGAAAGTCAGGAACAGACAAGGAACGATGGCTTTCTTTCCTTTCTTTTGTATGTGTTGAGCAGGTGGGTGAGGGGATTACCCAGAAACATTCTACCTCCAAGCTACACCCCCAGCCCTTTTTAAATTTTTTTTTAATCTTTTTGCGGTACTGGGGATGGAATCCAGGGGCATTCTATTTCCGAGCTACACCCCCAGCCCTATTTTTAATTCTTTATTTTGAAACAGGGTCTCACTGAGTTGTAAAGGGACTCACATTTTAGCTGAGGCTGTCCACGAACTGTGATCCTCCTGTCTCAGCCTCCCAAATGCTGGGATTGCAAGTGTATGCCTCATGCCCAGCTTTGTTTGTTTGTTTGTTTGTTTGTTGAGTGTGTGTATGTGTTGTACTGGGGTCTGAACCCAGAGCGATTCTACCTCAGAGCTATGCCCCTAGCCCTATTTTATTTTATTTTGGTACTGGGGGCGGAACCCAGGGGCTTTTCTACTTCTGGGCTATCCTTCCAGGCCTATTTTACACTTTTTTGAAAACAGGTTCTTACTAAACTGCTGAGAGCCTCACTGAGTAGCTGAGGCTGTCTTTGAACCTGTGCGATCCTGCTGTCTCAACTTCCCAAGCTCTGGGATTACAAGCATGCACCACCATGCCCGGCTTTATTTTTATTTTGAAACAGGGTCTTGCTAGGATGCTGAGAGTCTTACTACTTGCTGAGGCTGTCCTTCAACCTGTGATCCTCCTGTCTCAGCCTCCCAAGTATTTGGATGACAAGTGTGTGTGCCACTATGGCCAGCTGATTTTTTGTTTTGAAACAGGGTCTCACTAGGTTGCACAGAGTCTCACCACATTGCTGAGGCTGTCCTTGAATTTGTGAGCCTCCTGTCTCAACTTCCCAAGTACTGGGATTACAGGAGTGCACTGCCACATCTGGCTATATGGTTTGAGGTCAGTTTCAGCAAGTTAGTGAAACCGAGTTTCAAAATAAAAAATAAAAAGAGTTAGGGGCGTAGGTTGGAGGTAGAATACCTCTGGGTTCAATTCCTAGTGCCAAAAATAAATAAATAAAAAAGGACAAGAACCTCCTCCAAGTGCCCATTTCCAATGCACAGAATCAAACAGTTGCAGCCGGGCGTGGTGGCGCACGCTTGTAATCCCAGCATTTGGGAGGCTGAGACCTGGAGGATCGCGATTCGCGGACAGACTCAGCTACTTAGTGAGGCCCTCTGCAACTCAGTGAGACCTGGTATTCAAAAAAAAAAATAGGGCAGGAGGTATAGCTCGGAGGTTGAATGCTCCTGGGTTTCATCCCCAGACCCGCAAAAAAAAAAAAAAAAAAAAAAAAAAAAGAATCAAACAGTTGCAACTTTCAAGACAACTCCCTGTCAGAACACAGCAAAACCTAGTAAGATATGCACTTAAATCCCTTATCTTCCCCTGGCTCACATCTCAGAACTACAAAGACCCTGTTGTTTTTATTGTTTTATTTTCCCCTAAACCTCCATTTCTCTTTAATACCAATGATATCTGCAGTGTCTGTCACTCTGTCTTCCTTGAGGGAAATCAGAAAGAGCTGATAAAGTAGATCTCTGATCCAGCTCTTTATGGTGAGCTAAGCTGAAAAGAGGCTGGGATACGCAGCCTTTGCTGCTATTAGGGCAAAATATGAAAGAGAACTTTCTTAAAATATTTACAGCCGTGAGTGGTGGCGCACACTTGTAATCCCCGCACTTGGGAGGCGGAGACAGGAGGATCCCGCTGGTTTGAAGCCAGCCTCTCTGGCTTAAGAGATCCTGTTTCCAAATAAAAATATAAAATAGGTCTGGGAGTGTAGCCGGGAGGTAGAAGGGTTTCCAGGAACCCCAGTACCTCCCCCCCCCACACACACACACAAGTTTTACATATTTACAGCCAAAGGCAGCATGAGGTTGGGAAGAAGGGGGTTTGTCTTCAGAGAGGTTCAGGTTTGGAGTCCTATGCTTCATATCCTAAACCTCAGTGAGCTGCCATCTGCTGTCGGTAAGATGGAATGATTCCCGATGACACAGGACTGTCCCAAGGTCACAGTGAGAGGTGTGTACAGGCCCTGAGCACACAAAAGGGAGCCTGAGTGAATGTGCCTTCTGGACTATGACAGACAAAGCAAAGGTGGTCTAATTCCTCCACACATGCTCTTTCTAGTGTAGTCACAGCGTATACAACAGGAAAACCTGTCCCCAGACCCAGCTCCAGGGCTAGTTCCTGGCTGGTCTGAGCTAATCACAGTGTCCCATTTCCTTTGCAAGTTACTGAATTAAACATAAATGCATGAAGCAATTCTGCCTCACTGAGATATTAAGTAAGTCAGGTTCAGTTAGAAGAAAGGTCTGAGCTGGGCGCGGTGGTGCATACCTGTAATCCCAGTACTTAGGAGGCTAAAACAGGTTCCAGGCCAGCCTCAGCAATTTAGCAACTCTCAGACACCTAGTAAGACCTGTTTAAAAAAAAATTATTTTAAAGGGCCAGAGGTATCGCTCTGAGGTAGAGGTAGAATGCCTTACACACACACACACACACACACACACACAGAGGAGAAAAGGTGAGGAAGGAGAATAACAGCAGTGTTGTGCATTTCCTGGATCTTTTTTTTCTACCTCCAAGCTATAACCCCAGCCCTTTTTGAAACAGTTCTAAGTTGCTGAGGCCTTGCAAAGCTTCAAGGCATGCCTCGAATCTTCCATCCTTCTGTCTCAGCCTCCCAAGTATTAGTATTATAAGTGTGTGCCACCACGCCTAGCCTCCTGGTTCTTCAAAGGACATACATGAAAGCGATCCCTTCCTGCCTGTAGATATAGTCATGTCTGGATCAATGTTCAGAGTGGCTGCAGCCAGCCTTTGATGAGGGCAACAAGTTCAAAGACGAAACCAACACTAAAAGAAAATAGGCCGGGCGTGGTGGCGCACGCTTGTAATCCCAGCATTTGGGAGGTGGAGACAGGAGGATCACGGTTCACAGCCAGCCTCAGCTACTTAGTGAAGCCCTCTGCAACTTAGTGAGACCGTTTCAAAATAAAGAATAAAAAATAGGGCAGGGGCTGTAGCTCGGAGGTCAAATGCCCCTGGGTTCCATCCCCAGACCCTCAAAAAAAGAACAAAAAGAAAATAGATAAAAAAGATGGAAAGGCCCTATGCTGACTTGGACTTTTACATCATCAGGATGAGTTATCCTTATTGTTTTTTTGTGGCTTTTTTTTTTTTTTTTTTTTTTTGGAACTGGGGATTGAACCTAGAGGCATTTTACCTCTGAGCTATATCCCCTAATACTTTTTATTTTTAGTTATCTTTTTTTTTTTTTCGGGTCTGAGGATGGAACCCAGAGGCATTCAATCTCTGAGCTACACCCCCTGCCCTATTTTTTATTCTTTATTTTGAAACAGAGTCTCACTGAGTTGCAGGGAGCCTCACTAAGTAGCTGAGGCCGTCCACGAACCGCGATCCTCGGGTCTCAGCCTCCCAAATTACACTGGGATTACAAGCGTGTGTCACCACGCCTGGCTATTTTTAGTTATCTATTTTGTATGTGTGGTACTGGGGATTGAACCTAGTGGATCTACCTCTGTACCATATCTCCAGCCCTTTTTATTGTTTTGAAATAGTGTCTTGCTAGGTTGCTGGAGGTCTCACTGTCATTGAGGCTGTCCTTGAACCTGTGATTCTCCTGTCTCAGCCTCCCAAGTACTGGGATTATGGACGTGCACCACCATACACAGCTTCTTTGGGAGTTTAAGTGCTTGAGTCCAAGCTATTAACTGCTAGCACATTCTTGGGACTTAATTTTGTCTAATTTCAAATAAAGGACATACAGATCTCCTCCAAAAAGGAAGCAAAAGATTCTGGGGACTTAGTCACAAACCAAGAGAAAAAGGTTCTTGTATTCCTCTTCTTTGCCATATCTATTTATTTTGGAACTAGGGGTTGAACCCAAGGCATTCTACCTTTGAGCTAAATACCCAGCCTTTTTATTTTTGTGGTACTGGGGATGGAACTCAGAGGCATTCTATCTCTGAACTACACCCCCACCCTATTTTTTCTGTGTGTGTGTGTGTGTGGGGGGTTTGGGGATGGAACCCAGAGGCATTTGCCCTCTGAGCTACACCGCCTGCCCAATTTTTTATTCTTAATTTTTTTTTTTTTTTTTTTTGTGTGTGTGTGGTACTGGGGGAGGAACACAGAGGCTTTCTACCTCCAGGCTATACTCCCAGCCCTTTTTTTATATTTTATTTGGAAACAGGGTCTCACTAAGTTGCTGAAAGCCTCACTCAGTAGCTGAGGCTGGCTTCGAACCAATGCTATCCTCCTGTCTCAGCCTCCCAAGCACAGGGATTACAAGCGTGCGCCACCACGCCCGGCCTTATTCTTAATTTTGAAACACGGTCTCACTGAGTTGCAGAGGGCCTCACTAAGTAGCTGAGGCTGTTCGCGAACCGCGATCCTATGGTCTCAACCTCCCAAATGCTGGGATTATAAGTGTGCGCCACCAGGCCCAGCTTATTTTTTATTTTGAAACAGGGTTTCACTGAGTTGCAAAGGGCCTAAGTAGCTGAGGCTGTCCTTGAACCACGATCCTCCTGTCTCAGCATCCCAAATGCTGGGATTACAAGTGTTCGCCACCACGCCTGGTTTCCAGTCTTTTTGAGACAGGGTCTCATTAAGTTGCTGAGGGTCTTGCTAAATTGCTGGGGCTGGACTCAAACCTGTGATCCTCCTGTCTCAGCCTCCCGAGTACTGGGATTACAGGCAAGGATTACCATGCCAGATCTTTGTCACCTTAATTTTTTTAACTAATTTATTTATGGTATTGGTGATTGAGCATAGGGACATTCTACCTCTGAGTTATACCCCAAGACCCATTTCACTTTTATTCTGAAACGAAGTCTCACTAGAGTGATAATTCTCAGTACTTGCTAAAATTGTCCTCAAACCTGAAATCCTATCTCAGCCTTCCAAATACTGGAATTATAAACATGTGCCACACCCGGCTTTCTGCCATTGTTAAAATGCATGAAAAGCCAGGCATGGTGGCGCAGACAGCCTCAGCTACTTAGTGAGGTCCTTTGCCACTCAGTGAGACCCTGTTTCAAAATAAATGAAAAATAGGGCTGGGAGTGTGGCTCAGATGTAGAATGCCCCTGGGTTCCATCCCCAGTACCGAAAAAAATAAAATAAAATAAAGGTCAGGACGTTTTTGCACCAAGCAGTGTGGGAAAGGTGGGCAGAGACTTGCACATAGGCCAAGTTAAGCAAAGGCTCCAGGGCAGGAGAGCTCACTTGGCTAGGGGCCCTTTAGGGGACCGTAGAGTGGCATAGCCAGAATGGAGACCTCAGGGCAGCATGCAGGTAGGATGAAGCCCTAGTCTAGGAGAGAGGTCCATAGGCTGAAGTGGGCCATCACACATACCTGTGGAATGCTGCCTGGCAGCCTGCAGTAGCAGGGAATGGGGCCCCTTCTCACAGTTAGAGACCACCAGGCGAGTGCTGTGTGCCTTCAGCTGGAGCCCATGGCCCCGCAGGAATCAACCTGTGCTATGGGAATTAAAGGCAAGGTAGGGGTGCAGGAGTCCTGGCCTAGAGATCAAGAGTCCTGGGTCCTAGTCCCTGCTCTGCCCCTGGGACTGTCACTTTTCCCTTGAGCATCAGGTTATAAAGTGGCTGATGGGCCAAGTGGCCTTTACCCCTCAAACTGCATTGTTCCAGAGTCCTCACTCAGGAGCGCACCTGAACTCAGAATTTGTGCTGAGGAGACAGGGCAGATCTGTCAGGGCAGAGGGCACAGCCAGGCCCTACATTGACTGGCACTGACTGCTGGTGGCTACCAGGAGCTGTGCCTTGAGAGAAACTGCCACTTGCTTTTTTTTTTTTTTTTTTCTTCAGTAATGGAGATGGAACATTCTACTTCCAATGTACACCTCAGCCCTATTTTTTATTTTTTATCTTTGAAACAGGGTCTCACTAAGTTGTGGAGGGCCTCACCAAGTAGCTGAGGCTGGCTTTGAACCTGTGACCCTTCTGTATCAGACTCCCATGTACTGGGGTTTACAAGTGTGTGCCACAACACTCAGCTTAAGACTGCCAAACGGTCTGAGCTGTGCACAGGGTGCCTGTGATGGCTGCTGATATCTGCCATGGGCTCAGGACGTCTAAGTGGAGCCTTGAATGGCAGGGACTTGCCATTCCTAGTTTATGGGATGCTTTTACCATGGTTGCATGACTGTGCCAACCACTCAAGGTATAAAGATACTGAAGGTGGATTTCTCCTGGGGTCTCCTGTGGAAGCAGGTATTATTAGGGGTTAGCCTCACCCCCATCCTTGCTGAGACGCACTGGTTTGCCTCTCATTCCTTTCTCCAGGCTTCTTTCTATATTTCTGCTGCATCTCCCACTAACAAATGCCCTGCCTTTGTGTTTGTGTGGTACCAGGGATGGAACCCGGGGGCATTCTACCTCTGAGCTATACTCCCAGCCCTTTATATGTTTTGAACCAGGGTCTCACTCAGTTACTACATCTTGCTAAATTGCTGAGGCTGTCCTTGAACTTGGGATCCTTCTATCTCAACCTCCCAAGCACTGGGATTACGTGCGCCACTGTACCTGGCCATCATATCTTCCAAGTGTATCTCTGACCCCCTTTTCCTGCATCCAAGACACAATTAATTTTATACAACAGGTTCTCTAACCAAGAAGGGCAACCTTGCTTTAAAAAAAAATGTAGTCAGTCCACAATCTTGATCATTTCTCTACTTTGCCTTTTATTTTCCATTCCCTAGTCTCGTCCTCCCCTCCCAGCCAGGGTTATGGCTCTCAAATGGATGGCCGCAATGTTGGTAACAGACAGGGGGTTATTTCATACACTAAAGCACGAGGCTGTGGTACAGCTGGCAGGAAGAGAGGTATAATTATATTACATCTTGGAGCCACCAGCAATGAGTTTCTGTATAAAGAACTAGATTTGCCATGTATTATTTACTCCAGCATCAATTTTCCCAGCTGGCTTTATTTATTGTGCAAATTCTCCTCTGTCTGCGTATGGGCAAGGCCATGGTCCAGCACCTCTGGTTACTGTGGAAGGGCCCCACAGGGGGCCATGCATATTAAACAAGTGGCTGGATTCACCAGGAGCTTGTAGTATCCTACCTCCCTGTTAAATTATATCCCTGGGACGGCAGCAGGCTCACATTCTCACCTAGCCACGGTGATGCATGCAGGTGCACGCAACCAAATCAGCAAGAGGAAACAAAGAGTAATCATTCTTTGGGGGCCTCACTGGGGAAACTGGAAAATAACCTTTGTGGTGGGGGGGAAATCAGGTGGCTCTGGAGCTCAGAGAATTTCCTTTATATATATGTTATATATAAATATATATGAGATATTTATATATTTTAAGAACAGGGCATAGTTGAAGAATAGTTTGGCATTTATAAGGTCATTTCTCTGAGTTACCTAGCAATTCAGAGACACAGCTGAGGGAAAAGGACCCCCCCTATTATAGATGGAAAAACAGAAGCCAGGAAAAGAAAGAACAGAAGGGGAAGGCAAGCCAGTGGCTTCCTGGATCAATCGCTGTGTTAAGATTGAGTGCAGGATTCAACACTGATACACAGGGCTATTCATCCAATCACTAGAGTGGCCTCTTCAGAGGTGCCCCAAGCCAGGGTGAACTTGGCTTCCACTAGAAACATAGATGGTGGCAATGATGAAGGACACCTGGCACCAGCGAGGACTTCTGGGCCCTCCCACTCCGCATCCTCTCTCGGGGGCCCCGTGGCTGTGTGCTTCCTGAGGGAGTGAGGCTGAGGAACCCGAGACGTCTCATCTGGCCAGCATGAGCGCTTCTGCAGTCCCAGGTGCTCAGTAGGAAAGTTGTGGAGGTCTTGATGCCTCCCTCTACCGAATGGACAACCCAGTCACGTCTTGTCTCCCTGTAACATTGGGCTCTGCTCTGAAGCCCCCCAGGTCCTGATGTCTACCACCTCCTGGAACCCTGTTGGCTGGAAGAAAAGACACGAGGGGGAGGTAAGTTGAGTTAAGCAATCCAAATGGGTAGATCCTTGTGTGTGTGTGTGTGTGTGTGTGTGTGTGTGTGGTACTGGGGATTGCACTCAGGGGCATTCTACCTCTGAGCTACTCTCCCAGCCCCATTTTATTTTTATCTTGCTTTTAAAAAAAATTTTTATTATTTATTTATTTTGGTACTGGGGATGGAACCCAGGGGAATTCTACCTCCAAGCTACACCCCCAGTCCTATTTTTTATTCTTTTTTTTTTTTTTTTTTTTTTTTTTTTTGCGGCACTGGGGATGGAACCTGGAGATATTCTATCTCTGAGCAACAACCTCAGCCCTATTTTTTATTATTTTTTGAAACAGGGTCTCACTGAGTTGCAAAGGGCCTCACTAAGTAGCTGAGGCTGGCTTCGAACCTGCACAATCCTCTTGTCTCAGCCTCCCAAATGCTGGGATTACAAGCATGTGCCAGGATGCCAGGCTTCCTCCTTTCTTTCTTTAGCGGTACCGGAGATGGAACCCAGGGGCATTCTACCTGCGAGCTTCACCCCCAACCCTATTTTTTATTTTCAAACAGGGTCTAAATTGCAAAGGGTCTAAGTAGCTGAGGCTGGCCTTGAACCACGATCCTCCTGTCTCAGCCTCTTGAACGCTGGGATTACAAGTGTGTGCCACCATGCCCCACTCTATTCTTTATTTTTTTGAAACAGGGTGTCACTAAGTTGCAGAGGGCCTAAGTATCTGAGGCTGGCCACGAACCATGATCTTGCAGTCTCAGCAGCCTCCCAAATGGTGGGATTACAAGAATGCACCACTATGCCTAGCTTATTTTTATTTTTTGAAACAAGGTCTCATTAGATTGATGAGAGTCTTACTACTTGATAAGGCTGTCCTCAAACTTGCGATCCTCCTGTCTTAGCCTCCCAAGAGCTGGAATTAAAGGTGTGCACTACCATGCCTGACTAGGTAGACTTCCTTTTTTTTGTGGTACTGGGGATAAAACCCAAGGGCATTCTACCTCTGAGCTACAGCCCAGCCCTATTTTTTATTCTTTATTTTGAAACAGGGTCTCACACTGAGTTGCAAAGGGCATCACTAAGTAGCCGAGGCTGTCCACGAACTGCTATCCTCCTGTCTGACTCCCAAATGCTGGGATTACAAGTGTGTGGCACCACACCTGGCCCCACGTAAACCCTTTTGTTGGAAGGTTTCAGCATCAAATAATTCTTCAACAAAACACTTATAGGCATGGAAACCACCCTCCAGGGCCCAAGATCACTGGTGCTCCTCTGGGGCTGATCACCTGGCGGGGAGATTTAGTCAGGCACACCGTGCGCTGGCTGCTGCCTGATGCTCCTGCTCCCTCAATGATGTCCAAGAGAATTCGAGTGCTGGGCACAAAGCTCCAGGAACGTCCCATGGCAGGTTTCAATCTTCCACTGTCCCTGTCTCGGGTCATGTGATTGGTCACCTGCAGAAAGGTTTATAGATCCATAATGCTAGTAACAAAGGATATCTGTAATCTGTTCCTACTTCCTAATGGAGTTCACTTTACAGATGGGAAACTGAGGCCTAGTGTAGAAAGGTGTGTGTGTGTGTGTGTGTGTGTGTGTGTGTGTGTGTGTGTCTGGGGATTGAAACCAGGAGCATTCTACTTCCTAGCTATACCCTTAATGCTTTTTTTTATTATTTATTTATTCCTTCATTTTATTTATTTATTTATTTATTTATTTATTTATTTATTTATTTATTTTTGTGTGTGGTACTGGGGATGGAACCCAGGGTCATTCTACCTCCAAGGTGCACCCCCAGCCATATTTTTAGTTAATTAATTAATTTGTTTGTTTGCAGACCTGCGAATAGAACTCAGAGGAATTCTACCTCTGAGCTACACCCCAGCCCTATTTTTTATTCTTTATTTTATTTATTTAATTTTTTTTGCGCATTTAGGGATGGAACCCAGGGGCATTTGACCTCTGAGCTACACTCCCTGCACTATTTTTTATTCTTTATTTTGAAACAGGGTCTCACTGAGTTGCAGAGGGCCTAAGTAGCTGAGGCTGTCCGCGAACCATGATCTTCTGGTCTCAGCCTCCAGAATGCTGGGATTACAAGCGTGCGCCACCATACCCGGCTTCTTTATTTTGAAACCGGGTCTCACTAAGTTACAAAAGGGCTCACTAAGTAGCTGAAGCTGTCCTTAAACTGAGTGCCTCCTGTCTCAGCCTCCCAAATGCTGAGATTACAAGCGTGTGCCACCACACCCAGCTCTATTTTTTTTTCTTTTCTTTCTTTTTTTGGTGGTACTGGGGTTCCTGGAAACCCTTCTACCTCTGGGCTACACTCCTAGTCCTAGACCTATTTTTATATTTTTATTTGGAAACAGGGTCTCTTAAACCAGCGTGGCTGGCTTTGAACCTGCGAGATCCTCCTGTCTCCTCCTCCCAAGCACAGGGATTACAAGCTTCGGCCACCACACCCAGTTCTTATTTTTGTTTTGAAACAGGGTCTCCCTAGGTTCCTGAAAGTCTCACTATGTTGTTGAGGCTGTCCTGGAATCTGCGATCCTCCTGTCTCAGTCTCCCAAAATACTGGTATTACACCACACCTAGCTAAAACTCTTTAATTTGATGGCAGTTAAAGTCTGGAACTAGATCCCTGGGCTTGGGACCTGCATCTAGTTCTTTCTACTAAATCCTTGATGCTTCAGGCCTGACCCTGGCAAAAATGCAGCGGGGCACCTCCTGGGAAAAGGCAGTGCCATTCCCATGGTCCTAAGTGAAACCAGGGTGGGCTTGTGCCTGCTATACCCCCAACCCAATCATCGGGCACCTGGAGACCAGGTCCACTCAGGCTTTTGTGCTGCATCTGTGTGTGTGTGGGTGGGAGGGGGGTTCCCGAGAGAGGAGTCCTAATCTACCAGGTCAACTAGCCATAAAGCTATGCAGCTATGTGGGTCCCTCAAGGGCTGGGGCTAATTCATCACAGATTCCCACAGCCTAAACCCTGAACACAGCAGGTGCTCATAAACATCTGAAAGCCAGGAGAGGAGGCAGGGGGGAGTGTTGTATTTGAACAAAAGAATAGGGAATTAGATCTTTTAACACTGGGGGGTTGGTGCAACCTTCCTCAGAATATGGTAATGTGCTGGAGGGAGGTGGCACCTATAATACAAGTACTCGGGAAGCTGAGCCTAGAGGAATGTAGGTTCGAGGACAGCCTCAGCAAGTAGTGAGACTCATCAACCTAGCAAGACTGTTTCAAAATAAAAATAAATAGGGCTGGGGGTATAATTCAGAGGTTGAATGCCCCTGGGTTCAATCCCTAATAACACACACACACACACACACACACACACACACACACACACACACACACACAGAGCAAGGTACTGGGGATGGTGGTGCACACCTGTAATGCCAGTGCTTGGGAAGCTGAGACAGGAGAATCAGCGAATCAAGGACAGCATCAGCAATCCAGTGAGGCCCTCCTTCTGCAACTTAGTAAGACTCTGGTTCAAAATGAAAAATAAAATAGGGCTAGGGGTGTAGCTAAGAGGTAGAATATCCCTGGGTTCTATTCCCAGTACCACACACACACATACACCCCCCCCCCCAAAAAAAAAGGCAATGTTAAGTCAGGCGTGGTGGTGCACACTTGTAATCCCAGCATTCAGGAGGCTGAGACCAGAAGATTGCGGTTCGCGGACAGCCTCAGCTACTTAGTGAGACCCTTTGCAACTCAGTGAGACTCGGTTTCAAAATAAAGAATAAAAATAGGGCAGGGGTGTAGCTTGGAGGTCCAATGCCCCTGGGTTCCATCCCCACACCTGCAATTAAAAAAAAAAGGCAATGTTAGCAGGGCTTGGTGGTGCACACCTGTAATCCCAATACTGAGACAAGAGACAAGAGGACTGCAAGTTCAAGGCAGCCTCAGCCATTTAGCAAGACCCTCAGCAACTTAGCACGACTCTTTTTTCTTTTTTTTTTGGTGGTACTGGGGGTGGAACCCAGAGGCTTCCTACCTCCGGGCTATACTCCCAGACCCATTTTATATTTTTTATTTGGAAACAGGGTCTCACTAAGTTGCTGAGAGCCTAAGTAGCTGAGGCTGGCTTCGAACCTACGCAATCCTCCGGTCTCAGCCTCCCAAGCACAAGGATTACAAGCATGCACCACCACGCCCGGCTCTCTCTCTCTCTCTTTTTTTTAAGTACTAGTGATTGACCCCAAGGGCATTCTACCTCTAAGCTACACCCCCAACCCTATTTTTTTATTCTTTATTTTATTTTAAAACAGGGTCTCACTAAGTTGTAGAGGGTCTCACTAAGTAGCTGAGGCTGCCCAAGAACCCACTATTTCCCATCTCTGCCTCTCAAGTACTAGATTACAAGTGTGCACCACTATGTCCGCCTTGCAAGACTGTGTTTTAAAATAAAAAGTAAAGCCGGGCATGGTGGCGCACGCTTGTAATCCCAGCATTCAGGAGGCTGAGACTGGAGGATTGTGGATCGTGGACAGCCTCAGCTACTTAGTGAGGCCCTCTGCAACTCAGTGAGACTTTGTTTCAAAATAAAGAATAAAAAATAGGGCTGGAAATGTAGCTTGGAGGTAGAATGCCCCTGGGTTCCATCCCCAGTACAGCAAAATAAATAAATAAAAAATAAAAATGGCTAGGAGTATAGCTCAGAGATAGAATGTCCCTGGGTTCAACCTCCTGTACCAAAAAAAAAAAAAAAAAAAAAAAAAAAACAAGTTGGTTCATGATCCCCTTGGTTCTTTCTGGTCCAATCCCCTCTCTCACCATCCAGAGAACTAGCTGACCCCAGGGAAGCTGGTTTATGTACGTCCCTTTTCTAAAGGGGCTACTCTGGGTTTCAGAGATGCCATTTAAGGGGAATACGGAGCAAGATATAAGTAGAAATCAAGCTTATAGTTCAAGCCTACTCCCTTACCACCACTGCGACACCGAGGTCCCGGGCCAGGGTCTTCAGCTCTTGGGCCAGCTGCATCATCAAGGCCAAGCCTGAAGGAGGAGGAGCAAGGGCAGCAGAGGATGGGGCCAGGGCTGGCTGTAGACCCGGCTCAGAGGTAGGGGATGTAGTCCCCGCCCGCCCTGAGGCTCAGAGGCCACACCACTCACCTTCCCTCTGTTGACCTCCCAGAAGTGGGGAGACCACAGCGGTGACAGAGTCCACGACCACCACCTTGACAGTCCCAGAAGAATCTCTCACCTGGAGAAATTGGAAGGAATGCCAGGACCATGAGCCAATGGCCTTTAGGGGGTGCCCATCATAGCACAAGTACACACTATCAGAAAGCAGTCAGAAATAACCTATTCCCAAATACAGTGGCGTGGTGCCCATCAGAGAATCTCAGCATTGCCTGTCCCCACCCGTATGTATCCATAACAAGCTTTACTGAAGGCCTGAGTGGACCAAGAGGGTGGGTGGGTGGGTTGGTTGGTTGGTTTGGGTGCTAGAGATTGAACTCTACCTCCAAGCAATTCAACAGCCCCTTTTATTTATTTGGAAACGGGGTCTCACTAAATTCTTGAGAGCCTCACTAACTTGCTGAGGCAGCTTCAAACCTGCAATTCTCCTGTCTCAGCTTCCCAAGTACTGGGATTACAGGCATATGCCACCAAACCCAGATGACAGAGTTTAAATCAGAGGATGTTGGAAACACTCCATTCAGAAATCCTCATTCCAAAGCTGGGTGTGGTAATGAATGCTTGTAATCCCAGTACTTAGGAGGCTGAGACAGAAGGATCACAGGTTCATGGCCAGCCCAGCTACTGAGTGAGGGCCCCCTGCAACTTAGTGAGACCCTGTTTCAAAATAAAGAATAAAAAAATTGGGCTGGGGGTATAGCTAGTGTTACAACACCCCTGGGTTCAATCCCCAGCACTACCACAGCAAAAAAAAGAAATCCCCACTCCAGCTTCCCACCAACCCACTCTCCTACCTCTGAGCTACACACCAGCCCTTTTTATTTTGAAACAGGATCTTGCTAAGCTGCGGAGGGTCTCATCAAGTTGCTCAGTCTGGCCGGACACCTGTGAAGCTTGTCTCTTCCTCCCAAGTACTGGGATTACAGACACACACCACTGAGCCCACTTGTCGCTTTCTCTGACTCCCTCCTTCTCCCTCTCCAGCTGCCTTCCACCCCAAACTCCTACCTTCCTCTGCTGAAGAGTTTTGCCTTCTCTTTACTTCAATGCCTCCTTCTAGATCATGCCTCCAGGACCTCCTTTCCCAGAGCTAAAGGGGTTCCAAATAAGAACATTTCTTCCTCTATGAACCTTGACGCCATCTTTCAAACCGTAGTTTTGTGGCTTTGTATATGCCTTAGCATTCTCTAGTTTCTCTAGCCCCAAGTTGTCTTCCATGCTTCCTTTCTTGCCTTACCTCTTACATCCTGATTCTGTGGTCTACAGCCTGTGGTTTCCGCTGCCCCTTCGCCACGTCTTGGCTGCCTGGCATTAGCTGCTCTGTTTTACACATCTATCTTCATCTTCCAACCAGTGCCTGGCCAGTGCTAGTGACTATGATCTTAGCTGGCCATTTGTTGCACACCCTGAGTTGCCCCCATGATCCGCCCCTTCAGGTAGTCAAGTCCTTGTATAATCCTATCCTTTTTTTTTGGGGGGGGTGAGTACTGGGGGTTGAACCTAGGAGCATTCTACCTCTAAGCTACACCCCCAGCACTTTTTACTTTTTATTTTGAAACAGGATCGTGCTAAGTTGCTGAGGCTAGCTGTGAACTGAGATCCTCCTGTCTCAGCCTCCTAAGTATTGGGATTATAGGTGTGTGCCACTGTGCCTGGCAATCCTGTCCCCTTGAGTGTGGGCAAGACCTGTGACCTGCTTCTGACTAATAGGAATTCAAAGGTGTTGGAATGCCACTTGGTTTTTTTTTTTTTTTTGCAGTGCTAGAAATCAAACCAAGGTCCTTGACTATGCTAGGCAGGCACTCTACCACTGAGCCCCTTATTTTCTTGATCAGGCAAAGGTCATGGGGTGTCACTCCCGTGACCACATTTTAGTATATAAGACTTACGGTGCCATTGCTCTCACGGCCCTGCTGGTCTTAAGAAGCAAGTGGCCGAAATGTGAACTCCCTATGGAAAGGGCCTCAGGGCAAAAGCAGTAGGAAGCCTCTAGGAGCTGAAAGTGGCTGCTGGCCAAAGCCAGCAAGAAACTAAAGCCACTGGAAAATGTACTCTGCCAGCAGCCCAAGCAAACTTGTAAACAGATTCTTCCCAGCTGAGCCTCCAGATAAAAACAGCCCAGCCAATTACAGCCTTGTGCAACCCTACACAAAGGACTCAGGTCAGTATATCAGGCTTCTGACCCATGGAAATGATGGGACAGTAAATGTGGTTTGTAGGGATCGAACCCAGGGGCATTCCACTCCAAAGCTACACCCACAGCTCTATTTTATTTTTATTTTAAAACAGGGTCTTGAGCTGGGAATGGTGGCACACACTTGTAATCTCAGCATTCATGAAGCTGAGACCAGAGGATCGCGGTTCGCTGACAGCCTCAGCTACTAGTGAGGCCCTTTGCAACTCAGTGAGACCCGGTTTCAATAAAAAGAATAAAAAATTGGGCAGGGGGTGTAGCTCGGAGGTCAAATGCCCCTGGGTTCCATCCCCAGATCTGAAAAGAAAGAAAGAAAGAAAGAAAGAAAGAAAGAAAGAAAGAAAGAAAGAAAGAGAGAGAAAAGAAAAAAAAAAAACAGGGTCTTGTAGGTTACTGAGAGGTGTGCTCAAACCAGTGATCCTCCTTCCTCAGATTCCAAGTACTGCCGGGCGTGGTGGCGCACGCTTGTAATCCCCGCGCTTGGGAGACTGAGACAGGAGGATTGCGCAGGTTCGAAGCCAGCCTCAACTACTTAGTGAGGCTCTCAGCAACTTAGTGAGACCCTGTTTCCAAATAAAATATAAAATGGGTCTGGCACTTGGGAGGCTGAGACAGGAGGATTGCGGAGGTTCGAAGCCAGCCTCAGCTACTTAGTGAAGCTCTCAGCAACTTAGTGAGACCCTGTTTCCAAATAAAATATAAAATGGGTCTGGGAGTATAGCCCAGAAGTAGAAAGCCTCTGAGTTCCACCCCCAGTACCACCAAAAAAAAAAAAAAAAAAAAGATTCCAAGTACTAAGATCTAAGATCACAGGTATGCGCCACCATATCATATCTCTCTTAGTAAATGTGTTGTTTTATTTTTATTTATGTGTGTGTGTGTGTGTGTGTGTGTGTGTGTTTGTGTGTGGTACTGGGGGTGGAAACCAGAGGCTTTCTACCTCCAGGCTATACTCCCAGACCTATTTTATATTTTATTTGGAAACAGGGTCTCACTAAGTTGCTGAGGTGAGGGCCTAAGTAGCTGAGCTGGCTTCGAACCTGTGCGATCCTTCTGTCTCAGCCTCCCAAGCGCGGGGATTACAAGCATGTGCCATCACACCTGACTAAATGCATTGTCTTAAGTTAAAGAAGACAAACCATTTAATGGTCCTGTGGTTAAAAAAAAAAAAAAATACAGTGTCCTGACCTGGAATTGAGAGATCTGGGTTCTTGTCATAACTTCTTAACTTCTCTGGTCCTCACTCATCCCATCTCTAAAAATGAGAGGGTTGAGTGGGACACGGTGGTACATGCTTGTAATCCCAGTACTTGGGAGGCTGATATAGGAGGACCACAGGTTTGAAGCCAGCCTTGGCAATTTAATGAGACCCTGTTTCAAAATAAAAAATTAAAAAATAGGGCTGGTGGTATAGGTTGGAAGTAGAATGCCCCCAAGTTCAATCCCCCGTACCACACACAAATAAATAAGTAAATCAATATATAAATACATAAATAGAGAAGGCTGGAATCTGCAGTACCTGATTCACATCTTAACACACTGGAGGGTCCGAATCAACTAGGACTTCTCTGACAAGTGCTTGTTCAACTATTCTACGTTCTAAAGTTTGCAAAAGTCATTTACTTTATTTATTTATATATTTATTTTTATTTATTTATTTTGGTGGTACTGGGGTTCCTGGAAGCCCTTCTCCCTCCGGGCTACACTCCCAGACCTAATTTTACATTTTTATATGGAAACAGGGTCTCCTAAGCCAGCGCGCGCAGCTGGCTCCGAACCTGCGCGATCCTCCTGTCTCTGCCTCCCAAGCGCGGGGATTACAAGCGTGCGCCACCAAGCCCAGCAGCAAAAGCCATTTACTTTAGACACAACTTGGAGTATAACCATGGGACCATGTCATGTTTTGGGGCAAGAGAAGAAGTATGATATGAGCTAGGTATGGTTATACACACCTATAATTCCAGGGTTTAGGAGGTTGAGACAGTAGGATTGTAAGTTTGAGGCCAGTCTGGACAACTTAGTGAGACCCTGTTTCAAAATAAAGAATAAGCATGAGCCGGGTGTGGTAGTGCATGCTTGTAATCCCAATATTTGGGAGGCTGAGACAGGAGAACCGCAGTTCAAGGACAGCCTCAGCTACTTAGTGAGAGGCCTTTTGCAACTCGGTGAGACCCTGTTTCAAAATAAATAAAAAATGGGGCTGGGGGTATAGCTCAGAAGTAGAAAGCCCCTGGGTTCCATCCTCAGTACCTCAAAAAAAAAAAAAAAAAAAAGAAAAGAATAAGCCGGGCGTGGTGGCACATGTTTGTAATTTGTAATCCCAGCATTAGGGAGGCTGAGACAGGAGGATCAGTTTGCAGACAGCCTCAGCTACTACTTAGTAAGGTCCTTTGCAACTCAGTGAGACCCTGTTTCAAAATAAAGACTAAAAAATAGGGCTGGGGGTATAACTCTGAGGAAGAATGCCACTGAGTTCCATTCCCAGTACTGAAACAAAGAAAAAAAGAAAATAATAATAATAAATAAAGAATAAAAAGCAGAGCTGGGTGTGTAGCTCAGAGGTAGAATGCCCCTGAGTTCAACCCCCAGTTCCACAAAACTAAGTAAATAAATAAAGAGAAATAAAAATAGGGTTGGGGTGTGGCTTGGAGGTAGACCGACCTGGGTTCTATTACCAGTACAAAAAAAAAAAAAAAAAAGTTGGAAGTGGTGGCACACACTTGTAATTCCAATACTTGGGAGGCTGAGACAGGAGAATCGCAGGTTTGCAGCCAGCCTCAACTACTTAGTGAGGCCCTCCTCAACTTAGTGAGACCTTGTTTCAAAATAAAGAATAAAAAATAGGGCTCAGGGTGTAGCTCAGAGGTAAAATGCCCTGGGTCCAATCCCTTGTACTACCAAAAAAAAAAAAAAAAAATCAAGCATGCTCGAGGCTGTAGCAGCTGCTTTGAAATTATAAGCGGAAAAACAAGAAACACACCACCCAGTACCTAGTTATCGTGGAGTGAGTGAACAACCGTCATACTCGGTGAAATAAGATGTCCTCAAGATTCAAGTCTCCATCAGACAGCCTCTATTACTTGCAGTTAAACTTATTCCTAATTGATTTTAGTGAGAAATGCAGACATAATTACAACATAATCCTAGTCCTCATGTGGCTTACTGTTTGGCAGGGATGGTGAATATGTAAACAGGAAATATGGGAGCATGGAATAATTCCACCTTGGAAGTGACCAGTACAGCTGACGTCACTGGGTTCCACATCTACATTCCCAAATAGAGTCTATAGTAAGACACCTGCCCATAGAGCAGGCACTGCCTGGCAAGCTGGGTACAGCAGGAAAGGGTGCACAGCAGCTCACCTGCTGGGCCACAGTGCTTCGGAGGTCCTGCAACGCATCCAGCATCTGGAAGATGTCAAATGCATGCACCACCTGGATCCTCTGGAGAGCTGCAGCCTGAAGGGTGGGGAAGAGACACAGGGGCTTGGGATAAGATGGGCAGTAGGTTGAAGAAGGTGATGATGAGGAATCGTAGGGCTAAGAAGGGAAGAGGGACTTAGACACAAGCATTCAGGTCCAGAATGGCAAATGGCAATGGGACACATCTCACAGTGAGCGCTGAGCTCTAACATACTTGGAGCTCAGTGGGAAAGACAGATGCAATTGATTAGTGATGTCTGTCATCGGCAAGAAATGGGCTGGAAACACAGGTGCTGGGTATTTGCCAGCCCCGATTTAGGATATGCAATGAGCTTGGAGAGTTTCTCAGCAGAATCATTGTGAGTGGCATCCATGCTGGGATGATGGCATTAATGGGGGTGTCTTGAGGAATGAAGGACGTCCAACAGAACCACAAGTTTCAAAGCAAGAGTCAACTATTCATCAAAACAGCCCAAATTCTTTCAGGGCAAGGGATAATGGGGTCTTCTTGTGTTAGCATCTCAAAGGAACCCAACCATCCTGCCCCTTACCTGCTCCTCTTCATCTTGGGTTTTATCCTGAAGAAGCTGGAGCAGGCGGGAAGCTGTCAGCCCTCCATTGGAATCAATGTACAGGATGTTCTGCTGCAGGCTGTGGGCCACGTTTGCTGCCACACAAAGACATACCTGAATAGAGATGGGGCAGTGGGTGAATCAATTTTCCAGAGGAGGAGGGCCAGCTCATCTTGCCCAGATTCCAGAAGCACAAACAGCCCAAGCCCATCTTGTCTCTCTGACCTCTGCCCCCACAAGGACAGAGGTGGACGCTGCCCCCAAGAATCCTGGGCTATGCATCCACCTCCCCCCGAACCCCTGCTCTTGGGCTCACCTACCTGGGTTTTGCCGCTACCTGGGCCTCCTACAATTTCAGTCACTTCTCCTGTATAGAGGCCAGAATCAAGCAGTTTGTCCAGGCTGATGGCAGAAGAGAAGAGAATCAAACAGGAGTTTGGAGGCGGGAATAAGAAAAAGAAAAATAAGATCTTCCTCTCAGGCACTGGTTCTGTCCAGAGGTGCCCAAGTTGTCTGGGACCAGAGACTCCTCTTGCTGAAATTCCCTGCAGGGAAGGAGGGCATGCCCAAATGTTCCTCCTCTAGCTCCTCTCCATCCTTCCACTCTACGCTTAAAGATCACCTCTCCAATTGCAGGTTCAAAGCCAGCCTCAACAATTTAGAGAGGCTCTCAGAAACCTAGTGAGACTCGGAACCAAAAAAAAAAAAAAAAAAATCACCTCTCTAGAGAAGCCTTGGCCACCTCACCTAAGGTCCTCCTTTCAATATTCACATAAAGTTGAAAAAAAAAAAAAAAACCCCAAACCAAAAAACCATAGAGGGAGGTCCCATGTGTGCTTCACCTGATCTCCCCTAGGTTAACACACTGTACTACAAGAGGCACATGCTGTAATCCCAGCATTCGGGAGGCTGAGACAGGAGGATCATGGTTCGCAGGCTACTTAGTAAGTAGCCTCTGGACAGCTACTTAGTAAGGCCCTTTGCAACTCAATGAGACTCTGTTTTAAAAATAAGAATAAAAAATAGGGGTGGGAGTGTAGCTCGAGGCAGAATGCCCCCGGGCTCCATCGTCAGTACTGCAAAAAAAAAGAGAGAGTGAGAGAGAGAAAACATATTGCCCTATAGGACAATATCATAACTAGGAAACTGACATTGGTTCGATCCACAGCTTGTGACTTGCACTCGTGTGGAGTTCTACGTCATTTACGTGGCAGGTTTGGGGACAATGCAACAAAACAGAAACGTTTCCATCACTACAAGTCTCCCTTGTGCTGGCCTTTTGCAGCTACACCCCTTCAGCCCACCCCTAATCTCTAACCCAGGCAACCTCTAATCTGTTCTCCATCTCTATGCTGCTAGGCAAGAACACTGTAAAATGGAAGCATCCACCTTCTGCGGCAACCTTTGTGATGGCTAATGATGCTTTTATCAGCTTTGTGACAGCTAATCTGATAGATAATGATGCTTTCACTGACATCACTCCCCTGAGGTCCATCTAAGTTGTTGCATGCATGGAAAGCCTGTCCCTCTTGAGGAGGGCACTGGGGATTGAACCCGGAGGCATTCTATCTTTAAGCTATATCCCCAGCCCTCTTTATTTTGAAATAGGGTCTAAGTTGCTGAAGGCCTCCCTAAGTTGCTGAGGCTAGTCTCAAATTTGTGATCCTCCTGTCTCAGCCTTCCAAGTACTGGGATTACAGGGGAGTGTCACTGCACCTGGCTTAGTCTGTTCCTTTTTAGTGCACAGTAAAATTTTAGATTTATCAGTTTGTGTGAGCATTCACCCAATGAAGAACATTTTAGTTTCCAGTTTGGGGCGATTATAAACAAAACTGCAACAAACATTTGCGCACAGGTTTCTATAGGAACCTAAATTTTCATAACTCCGGGATAAATGCCCAGGAATACATACAACAATGAATTATATGTTAAGCATATATTAATTCTATAAGGAATTATCCAGGTGGGTGAGATTGCACATGTCTATAATCTTAGTACTTGAGAGGCTGAGATAGAAAAATCTCAGTGAGATGCTGTTTCAAAATGAAGTTTAGCCGGACATGGTGGCGCAAGCTTGTAATTCCAGCATTTGGGAGGCTGAGACAGGAGGATTAGGCAGGTTCAAAGCCAGCCTCAGCTACTTAGTGAGGCCCTTTGCAACTCAGTGAGACCCCGTTTCAAAATAAAGAATAAAATATAGGGCTGGAGGTGTAGCTCAGAGGTAGAATGCCCCTGGGTTCCATTCCTGGTACTTCAAAAAAAAAAAAGTTTAAAAAGGGCTAAAGGGTGGGCATGGTGGCACACGCTTATAATCCCAGCATTCAGGAAGCTGAGACAGGAGGATTGCAGTTCATGGACAGCCCCAGCTACTTAGTGAGGCCCTTCGCACCTCAGTGAGACCCTGTTTCAAAAATAAAAAGACTTAACTGGCTGTGATGGCTCATGCTTATAATCCTAGTGCTTGGGAGGCTGAGACAGGAGGATTGCACAGGTTCAAAGCCAGCCTCAGCTACTTAGTGAGGCTCTCAGAAACTTAGTGAGACCCTGTTTCCAAATAAAGTATAAAATAGGTCTGGGAATATAGCCTGAAAGTAGAAAGCCCTGGGTTCCACCCCCAGTACCACCAAAATAAATAAATAAACAAATAGACTAGCCGGGCATGGTGGCGTACGTTTATAATCCACATGCTTGGGAGGCAGTGACAGGAAGATCACAAGGTTCAAAGCCAGCCTCAGCTACTTAGTGAGATTCTCAGCAACTTAGTGAGACCCTGTTTCCAAATAAAATATAAAAAAATGGGTCTGGGAGTATAGCCTGGAGGCTCTGGGTTTCACCCCCCCCCGTACCACCAAAAATAAATAAATAAATAAATAAAAATAAATAAAAAGACTAAAAAAGTAGGGATAGGGCTGGGGGTAGAGCTCAGAAGTAAAATGCCCCTGGGCTCTATCCTCAGTACTGCAAAAATAAATAAATAAAAAAATGAAATGGAATAGGGGTGTGGTTCAGAGGTAGAATGTCTCAGTACAAAAAAAAAAAAAAAAAAAAAAAAAAGGCAAAGGAAATACCAAACTACTTTCCAGAGGCTATTCCATTCTACATTCCCACTGGCCATGTATATTATCCTTAGCACTTGGTGCTATCCTTATTTTTTTATTTAGCCATCAGTAATATCTCAGTGTGGTTTTAATTTGCATTTCTCTAACAGCTAATGGACATCTTTTCATGTACTTGTTTGCCACCTGTGTTTGTCCTCTTTGGTGAAATGTCTGTTTATATCTTTCTTTATATATTCTAGATTCATGTTCTTTGTTGAATATGTGGCTTGTAAATTTGCTTATTTTTAGCCAGGTGTAGTGGTGCATGCCTGTAATCCCAGTACTTGGGAGGCTGATGCCGGAGGACTACAAGGTTAAGGGTGGCCTAAGGAACACAGTGAGACTCTCATCAAATAGTGAGACCCGGTTTCAAAATAAAAATAAAATAGGGAGCCGGATGTGGTGGCGCACACTTGCAATCCCAACATTTGAGATGCTGAGACAGGAGGATCATGGTTTGAGGACAGCCTCAGCTACTACTTAGTGAGGCCCTTTACAACTCAGTGAGACCCCGTTTCAAAATAAAGAATAAAAAATAGGGCTGGGGTGTAGCTCAATGGTAGAATGCCTCTGGGTTCCATCCCTAGTACTGCAAAAATTAAAAAAAAAAAATAAATAAATAAATAAAGCCAGCCAGCCGGGGCATAGAGAGCTTGTGTGTGTGTGTGTGTGTGTGTGTGTGTGTGTGTGTGTGTGTGTGTTTCATATTCTTTGGCAAAGAAAACTTTAAAAAAATTTTTTTTTCTGGTGGTACTGGGGTTCCTGGAAACCCTCCGGGCTACACTCCCAAATCTATTTTTTATATTTTTATTTGGAAACAGGGTCTCTTAAACCAGCAAGGCTGGCTTTGAACCTGCACAATCCTCCTGTCTCCGCCTCCCAAGCACGGAGATTACAAGCGTGCGCCACCATGCCCAGCTTAACTTTTTAATTTTGATTAGGTACAATTTATCAAAAAGTGTGTGTGTGTGTGTGTGTGTGTGTGTGTGTGTGTGTGTGTGTATGGTACTATGAATTGAACCCAAAGGCATTCTACCCCTAAGCTGTACCCCAGCCTGAGTTGTATTTATTGCGAAATAGGATCTAAGTTGCCAGTCAGTGCTGGCCTTGAACCTGCTATCCTCCTGTCTCAGCCTCCTAAGTGCTATGATTATAGGTATGTGCCATCACATCTAGTTTAATTTTTTTGTGTGTGTGGTACTGGGGATGGAACCCAGGAGCATTCTACCTCCAAGCTAAATCCCTAGCCTGATTTATTTCTTATTTGGAAAACAGGGTCTCATTAAGTTTTTGAGTCTGGCTTTAAACCTACAATCCTCCTGTGTCAGCCTCCTAAGTACTGGGATTACAAGTGTGCACCACCATGCTTTAGGTTTATTATTATTGGGGCATATTATGTCAAAGAGTTCTAGTACCATTTGTTCAAAAGACTATCTTTCCTCCTTGCTTCTGAATCTTTGTCAAAAAACATCTGTGCCTATTTGTGTGGGTCTATTTCTAGGTTCTCTGTCCTGCTTTACTGATCTCTATGTCTATCTCTATGTCCCTCCCACACTTGTCTTGATTACTGTAGCTATACTGTAAGATTGGGGGGGAGTTAACCAGGGACTGAACCCAGGGCATTCTACCTCTGAGTAGAATGGGGCTACACCCAAGCCCTTCCCCTTTTTTGGTATTAGGCATTAAACCCAGAGGTATTCTTTCTCCAAGTTATACCCCCAACCTCATTTTATATCTAGTTTGGAAACAAGTTCTCACTAAACTGCAGAAGGCCTCACTAAGTTGCTGAGGCTGGCTTTGAACCTGCAATACTCCAGTCTCAGCCTCCCAAGTACTGAGATTACAAGAGTGCACCACCATGCCTGGCTTCTAAGCTTTCCCTCCCACCTCCATCTTTTAGGTTTTAATTTTGAAACAAGTCTCACTAAGTTGCTAAAGTTCTCACTAAATTTCTGAGGCTGGCCTGGAACTTTTATCCTCCTGTCTCAGCCTCCCAAATACTGAGATTATAGTTGTGCACCACCAAGCCTAGCTATAGTAAGCCCTAATGTTGGGCAAAGTTGATTCCTCCTTCTTTTATAAAATTGTTTTAGCAAATTCTAGGTCGTTAGCCTTCTTATATGATTATTAGAATGAGCCTGTGGGATCCAGGAATGGTGGTACATGCCTGTAATCCCAGTATTTGGAAAGACTGAGACAGGTTCTAGGTTCCATGCCAGCCTCCACAATTCAACGAGTCTCTCAGCAACCCAGCAAGACCATTTCAAAACAAATAATACAGCTGGGTGTGGTGGCACACACCAGTAATTCCTGTACTTGGGAAGCTGAGACAGGAGGATCACAGGTTCGAGGACAGGCTCAGCAAATAATGAGACTCTTATCAACCTAATGAGACCCTATTTCCAAATAAGAAATAAAATTGGGCTAGGGGTATAGCTTGATTGAATCCAGCCTCTGGGTTCAATATCCAGTACCACACACACAAAAAGTAATAATATAAAATGGCTGGGGGTGTGGCTCACAGGTAAAATATCCAAATTCAATCCCTTGTACAACATAAAAATAAAAAAGCTGGGTGTGGTGGCGCACGCTTGTAATCTCAGCATATGGGAGGCTGAGACAGGAAGATCACAGTTCATAGACAGCCTCAAAACTACTTAGTAAGGCCCTTTGCAACTCAGTGAGATCCTGTTTCAAAATAAAGAATAAAAGATAGGGCTGGGCGTGTTGCTCAGAGGTAGAATGCCCCTGGGTTTCACCCCCAGACCTGGAAAAAAAAAAAAAAATATTTGACTGGGAGCGAAGCTCAGAGGCAGAATGCCCCTGGGTTCAATCCCTAGTACTGAAAAGAAAAAGAAAAAAAGAAAAAAACAACAACAAAAAAAACTGTAGTTCTATAAAAACCTTTCTGAGATTTTAGTAGCAACTACATTAACTCTGTAGATCAGAACCAACATCTTTACTATGTAGAATCTCCCAATCCATGAACACAGTAAATATCTCTATTTATTTGGGTCATCTTTGATCTCTTTCATCAGCAATTTTTAATTTTTAGCACACAAACTTAGATTTATACATAGGTATTTCCTTCTTTTTGGAGCCACTGTAAATGGTGTGTTTTAATTTCAGCTTCTACATTTTCACTATGCGTATAGAGAAATGAAATTGATTTTTATGTGTTCATCTTGTATTCCGTGACTTTGCTGAACTCCATTATTAGTTCTAGGAGCTTGCAATTATTTGTTTGTTTTGTCTGCCTCTCTCCTCTGGTCAGAGCACCTGGGGCAAAGATGGGACCTTGTCCCTGCTGCATCCCCAGCACTAGCACAGTACTTGAGATGGAGAGGTACCCGATAAATGTTAATAGAGAAATGAGTAAGAAAGGTGCTACCGCTTTAAAAAAAAATTGTAAGCCGGGCATGGTGGCTCACCTTGTAATCCCAGCGCTTGGGAGGCTGAGACAGGAGGATCGCATAGGTTCAAAGCCAGCCTCAACTACTTAGTGAGGCTCAGAGCAACTTAGTGAGACCCTGTTTTCAAATAAAATATAAAATAGGTCTGGGAGTATAGCCCAGAGGTAGAAAAGCCCCTGGGTTCCACTCCCAGTAACACACACACACACACACACACACACACACACACACAAATGTATGTGGTACTGGGGATTGAACCTGGGGCATTCTACCTCCGAGCTACACCCCCAGCCTTATTTCATTTTTATTTTGAAACAGGGTCTCACTACATTGCTGAGAGCCTCACTAAGTTCTTGAGGCTGTCCACGTGCCTGTGATCCTCCTGTCTCAGCCTCCCAAGTATTGGGATTACAAGCATGTGCCACCACGGCTGGGTTCACTCCCCAGTAACCCACTCCCAACACACACACAAAGGGTTGGTGTGTAGCTTGGAGGTAGAATTTCCCAGTACCAAAAAAAAAAAAAAAAAAAAAAAAAAAAGTTCTGGAGGGTGGAACCTGCATCTGGGTTTTGAAAAGAACTCAAAGGTGATTTTGATACACACTCAAGTTTGAATGTGTATTAGTGTGACCATTAGACTGGTCACACTCAATCCTGAGTACACTTTACAGAAGAAATCTGTTTTTTGAGATGGGGGAGTCTCAGTATGTTACTCACACTGTGTGAGTTAAACTTGTGCGCTCAAGGTATCCTCCTGCCTCAGCCTCCCAAGAAGCTGGGACTACAGGTGTGCACCACCACACCCACCTTTCAGATGAGTTTTGAAAAAGATACTTATATCAGCAGTTCTCAAACTTGTTTGTTCATTGGAGTCACCTGGAGTTTTCAAAAGACCACTGATTGCTGGGCGTGGTGGCACACGTTTGTAATCCCCGCGCTTGGGAGGCAGAGACAGGAGGATCACGCAGGTTCGAAGCCAGCCGCGCGCACTGGCTTAGGAGACCCTGTTTCCAAATTTAAAAAAAAATGTAAAAATAGGTCTGGGAGTGTAGCCCGGAGGTAGAGAGCTTCCAGGAACCCTAGTACCACCAAAAAAAAAAAAAAAAAAAAAAAAAAAGACCACTGATGCCTGTGCCCCATCCCCTGCCTGGGGGAGACCTGGGCTTTGGGACACTTACACGTTCCCCAGCTTTGGGAACCCCTAGTAGACCAATGAAGTTAGAACTCATAGAAGTAAGACCCAAGTGTGTGTCCTTCTACTCGTTTCTTAAGTAATCCTAAAGCACAGCTGGGGTTGAATCACTGATCTGAAGCAACCACATCCTTAACTATCAGGCTCAGTCTGCATGAGGAATCTCCCCAATGCATCTGCCAATTTCTCTCCTGTTTCCATCCTATGTCTCCTCTGCCATGAGGACCTCCCCACCAATATGTCCCCAATACCCCTAACTTAGCCCAGCAACCTGGAGAGGGGTCCCGGGCCACCACTGTCTAGAGAACAAATGATATCTAGGATTTATCCTCCTCCTCCCCTTTTCCCTCTGAACTACCTTTTAGCCATTCTTCCAATTATCCATTCAAACATCGACTGAATGCCTCGTATCTCCAGAAGGTCTTATTCCAAGATGGGGGAAGAAAGAGATGAGCAAAGCTCTGGCTCACAAGGAGCAGCCAATCTCTCCCATCAACACAGCTCTTTCCAAGGTATATATCATGCTCCAGCCCCTGCACAGATTCCACTGCACACTGCACAGGGGCTCTGGGAAAGCCTCCAAAAAACCTGCTTAATTTGGGTTAATCAGGCATTTCTCAAACTTTTGACTACAGAACCCACACCCCTCACCAAGATTTTTCTTTTCTTTTCTTTGTGTGTGTGTGTGGGGGGGATAGTACTGGAGGGTTAAACCTATAGGCGTTCAACCTCCAAACTACACCCCCAGCCCTATTTTACTTTTTACTTATTTATTTCTTTTAATTTTGTAGTACTGGGGATGGAACCCAGGGGCATTCTACCTCCAAGCTACACCTCCTAGCCCCATTTTTTATTCTTTATTTTGAAACTGAGTCTCACTAAATTGCGGAGGGCCTAAGTAGCTGAGGTTGGCTGTGAACCTGCGATCCTCCCGTCTCAGCCTCCCGAGTACTGGGATTACAAGCGTGCGCCACCACGCTTGGCAATTTTTTTTTAATTTTTTTTTTTTTTTTGGTGGTACTGGGGTTCCTGGAAGCCCTTCTACTTCTGGGCTACACTCCCAGACCTATTTTTACATTTTTATTTGGAAACAGGGTCTCCCAAGCCAGCGCGCGCGGCTGGCTTCGAACCTGCGCGATCCTCCTGTCTCAGCCTCCCAAGCGCGGGGATTACAAGCGTGCGCCACCACGCCCGGCTTTTTTTAATTTTGAAACAGGGTCTCCTACTTGGATAAGAGTCTCACTACTTGGTGAGGCTGTCCTCAAATCTGCCTTCCTCCTGTCTTAGCCTCCCAAGTACTGGAACAACAGTCTTGTGCCACCACCTTGTGCCACCACACCCAGCTCTAAAATGATCACTTTATTTATTATTTTTATTTTTAGTGGTACTGGGGATGGAACCCAGGGGCCTTCTTCCTCCAGGCTACATTCCCAGACCTATTTTTTTTAATATATTTTTTAAAATTTGGAAACAAGGTCTCTTAAGCCAGCCTTGCGATCCTCCTGTCTCAGTCTCCCAAGCGTGGGGATTACAAGTGTGCGCCACCACACCTGGCTAAGATGATCACTTTAATGGCAATGCATTCACTCACTGATGGATGTGAAGAACTCATGAAATAACGCACTGTCGAGCGCTGAGCACAGGGCCTGGCACAGGGAGCGCCCTCAGCGAAAGCTCATCTGTCCCTCAATGCAGAGCTCCACTCCTCCAGGCTTTCCCACACTACTGTCTGCAGCTGCCATGACCCACCACGGCTGTAATGCTGCCGCCAGCTTCTCACCTCACTCTCCCTCTGTTACATTGGTTTTAGAAGGCCCTGAGCCCAAGGGCCAATCTCTCCCTCCTTGAGGCTGCCTCTCTTGGGGCTTCCACATCCTGTTTTCATCTACTTTTCTTCTGTATCCACTACATGCCACACTCCTTAGGAACAGGGGCCTGGCTGCACTCCTATTTGCACCAGCTACACGTGTCTGGCACCTAGTAGGCACTCAGCCAGTGCTTGACGGATTATAAACCCAGACCCCCGACCAGTGAAAGCAAGCAGCACGCTGCGTGAGCCTTGCCAAGAGAATGTGTTATGGAAACAGCAAGGGCCAGATCAATGCAAAGACCTCTGTGGTGGCAGAATTATTCATCAGATTCCATACCAACAGGCCAAGAAAGAGGTCAGACTCACTTGGCTGGAAAATGCCTGTCGTCTTCCAATTCTTTCCCAGCCCAAGTGACACTGCACAATGTACCTGCTCCTTCCAACGGTCTGGCTTGTTCTCTACCACTGCAAAGTGTGGTGAAGGCACCAGGTGCTGGGTCAGGTACCCCTGAGCTGGAGCCTCACCCCTGCAACTCACTCCTCTTCAGCTAAACACAGGAGGTCGAACAATCTCTAACTCAGTGTCACTGGAGAGGTTACCTATAATCCATAGTCAGAGCCCAGGCACAGGCTCTCAAGTAAATATTAGCTCTGCTGCGTTCTCTCTTCCTCTGTCCTTAGATGACATGGGAGAGGATCTGCTGCATAATAATGAGATATTACAGACATCTTGTGTTATAGGACAGTGTTTCTCCACCGAAGGCAGTTTTGCCTGGGGGGGGGGGAGACACTTAACCATGACTGTTTTTTGTTTTTTTTTGTTGCCTTTCTTTTTGTGTGTGTAGTACTGGGAATTGAAACCCAAAGGCATTCTACCTCCAAGCTACTACACCTCCAGCCTTATTTTTTATTCTTTATTTTAAAACAGGGTCTCAAGCCGGCTGTGGTAGCACACACTTGTAATCCCAGTGCTTGGGAGGTTGAGACAGGAGGATCACACAGGTTGGAAGCCAGCCTCAGCTACTTAGTGAGGCTCTCAGCAACTTAGTGAGACCCTGTTCTGAAATAAAATATAAAATAGATCTGGGAGTATAGCCTGGAGGTAGAAAAGTCCCTGGGTTCCACCCCCAGTGCCACACTGAATGAATAAATAAATAAATAAATAAACAGAACAAGGTCTCACTAAGTTGCAGAGAACCTCATTAAATAGCTAAGGATGGCTGCGAATCTATGATCCTCCTGCCTCATCTTCCCAAGCACTGGGATTACAAGTGTGCACTACCACACCCAGCTTAGAGAGATTTTTTTATTGTTACAAGTGGAGAGATAGAGAAGGTACAACTGGTAACTGGTAGGTAGAAACCAAGGATGTTGCTGAACATCCTCCAATGCACAGGATAGCCCCTACCCCAACAAATAATTACCCAAACTATCAACAATTAGTGCCAAGGATGAGAAACCCTACAACCTTAGAGTAAGAGAACTCAAAGTAAGAGAACTCAGAGAAGTCCTGACACCTGTGCTTCCCATCTGTCCGGTGTGTTACTCATCACAGCTTAAAAAGAAACTTGCCCTCTCTTCTCTCGAGCATTGCAATTCCCCATGCCTCTCTTCACCCCCCACCCACAAACAAACCTTCCAATGCCGGTGGACAGGATGGCGGTGGAGGTCTTCAGTTCCTCATAGAGATCAGCGCCATTGAAGGGGAAGGCTGAGAACTGCGCCAGCAGCACCCGCCTCAGGGCTACCAGGGCCTGCAAAGGGGCAGCACTCAGGCTCTCTGCAAGCGCCCGCAGGGCACCCCGTCCTCACGCAGCCCCTAGTCATCCCCTGGGAATCTCCGCTCAGTGGCTTAGAGACTGGCATGAGAGGAGACGCAGGGGTGGAGTGCGGACATTGCAAGCTCACCTTATAAGACAGGCCACACTTCTGGGCTACCTCCTCCAGGTCAGCTGCAGCCAAGTCCACCACTGAAACAAAACACGTGCAGCTGACTGGCGGGAGGGCGCCCGGGCTTCCAAGCTTAGTATTTCCCCCTCCCTGAGCGTCCATCCCGCCGCCCAGCGGGCAGCCTCAGGAGGCAGCGTGAACCACAGGCTCAGGACCTGGCACAGAGTAGGGGTACCCAGGGCTGGCTCCTGCTGATGGGGGAGCGGTCCTCCACTCGGAGGGGAAGCGCCCCGCAGCTCAGCCCGCAGCTCGCGCCCACGCGATCACCTGTCTTGACCCCGCGGCTCCTCAGAAGCTGGACGGTCTCCTGCGTGAGGCCCGGGCACAGTCCGGCTCTGAGCACGCCCATGTCCCTGCAAGTCCGGGACAGCCCAGGACCGGCTCGGGGGCTGCCCGTCACGTGCGCACCCTGAGACCCTCTCCAGAAGCCCCTCCCTGCAGAGAGCCCCGGCGCGCCGGCCGCGGGAGCAGGGCGGAGAGGGCGGGAAGAGAGAGGGGCGGGGACGCCCGGCCTCCCGCGGCCAGCGCGGACCCCGGCGCCCCGGCCCCGCCCCCGCTTCCGGGTTCCGGGCTGGCGCGCGGCTCGGGGCGGGTCTGCAGCGCCATCTGCTGGCGGCGCGGACAGAACCGTGGCGATCCGCCGCCATCGCCTCAAAGGGCGCAGCGACCCACCCACCCTGCCTGCGCACCCCATCCCCAGCGCACTCGGCCTCCCCCCTCCTCTCCAACACGCAGCGACCTGCCAGAGAGCCGCCGGTGTGCCAGCTTCCTTTCCAAACGCTAGGGACAGAAAATTAACCAAGAGGGACCATCCCCAGCCCGGCCCGGTGGTGCAGGCTTGTAATCCCAGCATGCGAGAGGCTGGAACAAGAGCATCGCGGTTGGCGGACAGCCTCAGCTACTTAGTGAGGCCCTCAGCAACTTAGTGAGACCCTGTTTCAAAATAAAGAATAAAAAAATAGGGCTGGGGGTGTAGCTCGGAGGTCGAATGTCCCTGGGTTCCGTCCTCACACCCCCCCCCCAAAAAAAGGGGGACCATCCCCGGATCCTCAAGGAGCTTACATGTTAGGGAGAAAGGAGTCAAATAAGCCAGATCATTGCATATCATGACAGGGACGAAGATGGAGCAACGTTCACAGAGGACACCTGCTTTGTGTGTGTGTGTGTGTGTGGGTGGAACCCACGGGCATTCGACCTCTGAGCTACACCCCCTGCCCAATTTTTTTTTTTATTCTTTATTTTGAAACCGGGTCTCACTGAGTTGCAGAGGGCCTCACTAAGTAGCTGAGGCTGTCCCAGAACCGCGAACCGCGATCCTCCAGTCTCAGCCTCCCGAATGCTGGGATTACAAGCCTGCGCCACCAACCCGGCTGGCACCAGCTTCTTTGTATTTTCCAAAAGTTCTTTCTTTTGCACAAAGTGGGGGTGGGGAATCTTGAATATACAGAACACACAAAATATAATTTACTATTTTGGAATGTCCATTGCCACCTCCATTGGAATAAAACTTCCCGAACCTATGAGGTAGGTGCTATTTGCATCTGTATTTTATAGGTGAGGAAACCGAGGCTGGGAAAGGTTAAGTCACTCGGCAAAGTTTACAGGGATAGTCAGTCCCGGGCTGGCCTTAAATCCAAGTCCAAATGCACAGCTAGCACTGTTTGTTATTGTTGTTGTTACTGTTTTTTTTTTTTTTGTTTTTGTTTTTGTTTTTGTACTGGGGATGGAACCCAGGGGCATTCTACTTCTGAATGACACCCCCAAATCAATTTCTTATTCTTTATTTTGAAACAGGGTCTCACTGAGTTGCAAAGGACCTCACTAAGTAGCTGAGGCTGGCTTCGAGCCTGCGTAATCCTCCTGTCTCAGCCTCCCAAATGCTAGGATTACAAACATGCGTCACCACGCCCGACTAGCCAGCACTGTTTTAGCCCAGCTTCTGCCTCTGAAGTGTTTTCATATGGTATAGTGGCTTCCTTTAAAGCACAGATAATATCTGGCCCATTTTTTAAATTTTTATTGGTGCATTATATTCATACATCATATTGGGGTAAAAAAAACTTATGTGTACATACATGTACACATCACTGATTTAACCCCTACCCAATTCCCACCCCATTCCCTCCCCGTCTCTCCTTCCCTTGCTTAGCTTAGTGGTTGACTTCGATATGTTTAAGTACATTGTGTGTTTTAGAGATTTTCCTCTTCCCCCCTCCTTTCTCCTCCTTTAGGTTGCCTTGTTTGCTTCTCTATATCTGGCCCATTTAAAAAAGTCCTCTGCAGCACCCACCATTGTTTCTCAACTTGAAGGTACTTGGGAACAGGGTTATGGCATGTTTCAAACTTTTTTTTTTTTTTGTAGTGGGAATTGAACACAGAAGAACACTACCTCTGAACTACACCCCTAGTCTTATTTTATATTTATTTATTTAGTGGTACTAAGGGGTGGAATCCAGGGGCTTTCTATCTATCTCCAGGCTATACTCTCAGCCCTATTTTATAATTCATTTGGAAACAGGGTCTCACTAAGTTGCTGAGAGCCTCACTAAGTGAAGCTAACTAACAGGGTCTCACTAAGGCTTCAAATCTGTGGAATTACAAGCGTGCGCCACCACGCCCGGCTCTTATTTTTATTTTGAAACAGGGTCTCAATAGGTTGATGAGAGTTTTACTACTTGCTGAGGCTGTCCTCAAATCTGCAAATCCTCCTGTCTCAGCCTCCCAAGTACTGGGATTACAAGCATGTGCCATCATGCCTGGCTACTTTCGGAATTTTGACAGTAAAACCGGGTCCTATGCGAGCTGTGAGGCCCTAGAAAGCATCTGTGCTTTCCTGTGCCTACCCAGCTGGACAAAGCGGGTTTGCTGCCCATGTGCAGGATTCCACTAGAACTTCCCCATCTGTAGGCAGTCTCCCACCCCAGAGAGCCCCAGTGCTGCCCCCTCCACGCCCAGGTGACTTTCTCTCACCATCCTTTCCTCCTTTCAGGGAAGCGCCCAAGGGCACAGGTGTGGAGCACTTTGAGGTCTTCAGGGAAGGAGAGGGCTGCTGTGACGGCGGCATGTGAGAGCTGGATGGGGCCTACGTGGCTGTGCGGTTTGCTCCTTGGTTCTGCCCCACCCATGATGCAGGTCTTGGCCAGGCCGGCTGCATAGGGAGCCTGAAATCAAGGGAGAGGCTGGCCCCTAATTGTTACACTCTGCGATGATTGTGAAGTCAGCTCATTGCGCCCCATCCCACCCAAACTAAGGATGAGCCTGCTGTCCCCATAGTTTCTTTCTGCTTTCTGTCAACTGGGTTGTCCTGATAGTGACGGCTGCGGTTCCAAACAAACCAAATGGCATCGGAGGCCCTTTGTAAGGTGGGGGATGGGGAGGAGGGCTTACTGAAGAAGGAAAACCTCAATGTCGTGAATGCGCTCGAACAGATGCCGAAGCCCTTTCCAAACTCCAAGTTCATGAACAGGGCCGTCGCTACCAAAGGACTCCCACTTCCCTCGAGGGGCAGTTTGGTTAACTTCCTGGAGGCGGACAACATCAATCTCGTGTAAGTCGCAAGTCTGGACCCTCCGTCCGCACTGAGGCTGGGCGTGGGGAGAGAAACTTGAAGAAACCCGAGTTCCTTGACCTGTCTCACCCCAGGCCCTGGGCTCACAGGGAAGAGCATGTGCCAGACCTGTCTGTGTATTCCTGAGCTCCAAATCAGTTCCTGGAATATGTGGGCTGCCCGCTCCAGGAGGCCTTCCCGAATTCAAGTTTTGTTGACAGCACTCTGTGTTTTGTTTGGCTACAGTCCTCACCCCACCACACGCACACCCCATGGCTCCTCTCCCTCAGTACTCCCCCTCATGCCTGATGATGCTCCCCAAGAGTGCCTTCCTTCCGACTGAAATTCAGTGTGTGTGTGTGTGTGTGTGTGTGTGTGTGTGTGTGTGTGTGTTTTACTGGGAACGCAACCCAGGGCCATTCTACCTCTGATCTACATCCTCGGCCCAATTTAATTTGAAGCAGGGTCTCACAAAGTAGCTGAGGCTAGCCACGAACCTTTGATCCTCCTGTCTCAGCCTCCCAAGTGCTAGGATTAGAAGTGTGTGCCAGCCGGGCGTGGTGGCGCACACTTGTAATCCCAGCGCTTGGGAGGCTGAGACAGGAGGATCACACGGGTTCAAAGCCAGCCTCAGCTACTTAGTGAGGCTCTCAGCAACTTAGTGAGACCCTGTTTCCAAATAAAATAGAAAATAGGTCTGGGAGTATAGCCTGGAGGTAGAAATCCCCTGGGTTCCATCCCCAGTACCACACACACACAAAAAAGAAGTGTGCGCCACCATGCCTGGCATGAAGTTCACTATTTTGTAACACATCTGGGTTTTCTCTATGTCATGCCCCAGAACACGTACTCTCTCACTCTCATTTTTTGGTACTGGAGTTTGAACCCATGGGCATTCTAGTTTTGAGCCAAAACTCCAGCCCTTTTTATTTTTATTTATTTATTTATTTTTGTTTTGTTTTGAAACAGGGTCTTTCTAGGTTGCTGAGGGCCTAGTTAAATTACTGGGATTGCTGGGCGTGGTGGCACACACGCTTGTAATCCCCGCGCCTGAAAGGCAGAGACAGGAGGATCGCGCAGGTTCGAAACCAGCCACGCTGGCTTAAGAGACCCTGTTTCCAAATAAAAATATTAAATAGGTCTGGGAGTGTAGCCCTAAGGTAGAAGGGCTTCCAGGAAACCCAGTACCACCAATAATAATAATAATAATAATAATAATAATAATAGAATAATAAATAAATTACTGAGCTTGGTCTTGAACATGCAATCCCGTCTCAGCCTCCCAAGTACTGGGACTACAGGGATACGTCATCATACGCTCAGCTCCACTTTTAGAAGGGCCTGACCTTAGTTTAATGCTCTGCTATCACTGTCGAGAGAGAGAGAGAGAGAGAGAGAGAGAGAGAGAGAGAGAGAGAGATATGTAGGTATTGGGGATTGAACCCAGGGGCATTCTATCTCCAAGCAACATCCCCAGTCATATATATTTTTTTTTAATTTGGAAACAGGGTCTGGCTAGGTTGATGAGAGTCCCACTACTTGTTGAGGCTGTCCTCAACCTGTGATCCTCCTTAGGATCTTAGCCTCCCAAGTACTAAAGTACTGGGATTATAAGCATGTACAAACACATGGTGCGTGCAGCCACCACATGGCTGTCTTGAGATTCTTTTTTTTTTTTTTGCAGTACTGGAGAAGAAACCCAGGGGCATTCTACCTCTGAGCTACACTTCCAGCCCTATTTTTTATTCTTTATTTTGAAGCAGGGTCTCACTGAATTGCAAAGGGCCTCACTAAGTAGCTGAGGCTGTCCTCAAACCACGATCCTCCTGTCTCAGCCTCCCAAATGCTGGGATTACAAGAGTGTGCCACCACGCCTGGCACTCTTTTTTTTTTTTTTGAGATTCTGGGGATGGAACCTAGGGGCATTATAACCTCCTAGCTATACCCCCAGCCTCATTTTTTAAACTTATTTATTTGGGCAGTACTGGGGTTGGAACCCAGGGGCATTCTACCTCCAAGCTATGTCCCAGCTCTATTTTTTTTCTATTCTTTGTTTATTTATTTATTTATTTATTTATTTTTTGCAGGTCTGGGGATGGAACCCAGAGGCATTGACCTCCGAGCTACACCCCCTGCCCAATTTTTATTCTTTATTTTGAAACCGGGTCTCACTGAGTTGCAGAGGGCCTCACTAAGTAGCTGAGGCTGTCCGCGAACCGCGATCCTCCGGTCTCAGCCTCCCAAATGCAGGGATTACAAGTGTGTGCTACCACGCCCGGCTTTTACTTATTTTTATGTGGTGCTAGGGATCAATCCCAGGGCCTTATGCATGCTAGATAAGTGCTCTACCATGAGCCACAATGCTAGACCCCTATTTTTTATTCTTTATTTTGAAAATGGGTCTCAGTGAATTGGAAAGGGCCTCACTAAGTAGCTGAGGCTGTCCGCGAACCACGATCCTCCTGTCCCAAATGCTGGGATTACAAGTGTGTTACCACCAAGCCTGGCAATGGGATTGAGATCCTTGTTTTTTGTTTGTTTTTTTCAGGTCTGGGTATGAAACCCAGGGGCATTCTACCTCCAAGCTACACCCCCTGCCCTATTTTTTATTCTTTATTTTTGAAACAGGTCTCACTAATTTACAGAGGGCCTCACTAAGCAGCTGAGGCTGTCTGCGAACCGCAATCCTCGAGTCTCAGCCTCCCAAATGCTGGGATTACAAGTGTGCGCCATCACGCCTGGCAGGATTGAGATTCTTAATGATTTTTTGTTTTCTTTTGTGGTGCTGAGAATTAAACCTAGGGGCATTTTACCTTCAAGCTACACTCCCAACCTCC
Source organism: Muscardinus avellanarius (assembly GCF_963383645.1). Lineage (NCBI taxonomy): Eukaryota > Metazoa > Chordata > Mammalia > Rodentia > Gliridae > Muscardinus > Muscardinus avellanarius. The sequence goes on from NC_137802.1 coordinate 31,410,585, forward strand.
ACCTTTTCTTGTGGTACTGAGGATTGAACCTAGGAATATACCTCCAAAATACACCCCCAGCCCTATATTTATTTTTGTGGTACGGGGGATGGAACCCAGGGCGTTGTACCTCTGAGCTACACTCCCAGCCCTATTTTTTAGTCTTTAAATTTTTTTGTATGTGTGGTACTGGGGTTCCTGGAAACCCTTCTACCTCCGGGCTACACTCCCAGACCTATATTTTTAATATTTTTATTTGGAAACAGGGTCTCTGCGCGGCTGGCTCCGAACCTGCATGATCCTCCTGTCTCCGCCTCCCAAGCGCGGGGATTACAAGCGTGCGCCACCACGCCCGGCTAGCCGTTTTTAAAATTTTTGAAACAGGGTCTCACTGAGTTGCGAAGGGGCTCGCTAAGTAGCTGAGGCTGTCGGGGAACTGTGATCCTCCTGTCTCAGCCTCTCAAATGCTGGGATTATATGCGTGTGCCACCAGATCCAGTGTTATTTTTATTTTGAAATAGGGTCTTGCTAGGTTAGTGAGAGTCTCACAGCTTGCTGAAGCTGACCTTGAACCTGAAATCTTCTTGTCTCAGCCTCCTAAGTACTAAATTACGAGTGTGTCACCATGCTTTTATTTATTTATTTATTTATTTATTTATTGTGTGTGTGTGTGTGTGTGTGTGTGTGTGTGTGTGTGTGTGTATGGTATTGGGATGGAACTCAGGGGCTTTCCACCTCCAGGCTACACTCCCAGGAAACAGGGTCTCACTAAGTTGCTGAGAGCCTCACAAAAGTAGCTGAGACTGGCTTTGAACCCGCGCGATCCCCTGTCTCAGCCTCCCAAATACTGGGATTACAAGCTTGAGCCACAAACCCAGCTATTTTGTGTGTGTGTGTGTGTGTTTAAAATGGTCTCACTAAGTTGCTGAAGGTCTTGCTAAGTAGCTTAGGCTGGCCTCAAACCTCCTATCTCAGTCTCCCAAGTTTTGAGTTGTGCCTCTCAATTTTTTTTTTTTTTTTGCGAACTGAGGATGGAACTGGGGCATTCTACCTCAGAGCTACACTCCCAGCCCTATTTTTTTTTCTTAATTTTGAAAGAGGGTCGCACTGAGTTGCAAAAGGCCTCACTATAGTAGCTGAGGCCCCAGTACCACATAAATAAATAAATAAATAAATAAAATAAAACGAAGTTGGGGTGTGGCTCAGAGGTATAATCTCCCTAAGTTCAATTCCCATCACCAAAATAAGTAAGTAAATAAATAAATAATAAATGCCAGGTGTGATGATATATACTTATAATCCCAGTACTTGGAAGGCTGAGATAGGATGAGTGCAGATTCCCAGCAGGCTCAGCAATTTAGTAAGACCCTGTTTCAAAAAAGAAAAAAAAAAATAGGGCTCAGGTGTGTAGCTCAGGGGTAGAATGCCCCTGAGTTCAATCCCAGAACCATAAAAAACAAAACATAGAAACAAAACAAAATAAAAAGGTCTGAGGATGTAGCTCAGTGGTAGAGTGCCCTTGGTTTCAATCCTCAGTACAGGAAAATAAAACAAAATCAGGGACGTTCAGTCCCTCATTTGTAAAATGGGCTAACACCCATCCAGCAGGGCTATTGTGAAGGTCAGAAAGAGAATACATCCAAAATGTAGCCCATACCTAGCAGCCTTCCATGCCCACTTCAGCACCAGCATTCCCAATAAGTGAATCTGAAATGTAGACTCATAGCTGCGTGTGGTGGCCACACCTGTAATCCCAGTATTTGGGAGGCTGAGACAAGAAGATTGAGGGTTCAAGGACGGCCTCAGCAGGTAGTGAGACTTGCATCAACTTAGCAAGACCCTGTTTCCAAATAACAAATAAAATGAAAAGCTTGGAGTTAGAATGCCTCTGGGTTCAGCCTCTAGTTTCTCTTTCTCTCTCTCTCTCTCCTCTCTCTCTCTCTCTCTCTCTCTCTCTCTCTCTCTCTCTCTCTCACACACACACACACACACACACACACACACACACGCACGCACGCACGCACGCGCGCAGAGGAGAAATGTAGATTCATTAGTATTACAAAGTATAAATGACATTAATATCCAGACTCTCCAGCCTACAAATGTAGCCTTGGTGGAGGGATCATTTGTTCCACCTGTTCATCAGGGGCTGGTTGTGGGGGGAGGTCTGGGCTGCTCAGGATTTCTCTGGAGGAGATTGATGAGCTGGAATTCAGGGAGGAAGAATATGGCCCATCAATCAATCACAAAGTAGGAGGCTGGCCTAAGGCAACGAACTCTCAAACTGTGGGTCGCGACCCACTAATGTTTGGGAAATTCTTCTGGCTGGTGAAAACCAGTATGACAGAAATGAATAAAACAGAAGCAGCGGGCGTGGTGACACACGCTTGTGATCCCAGTACTTGGGAGGCTGAGACAGAAGGATCGTGCAGGTTCGAAGACAGCCTCAGCTACTTAGTGAGGCTCTCAGCAACTTAGTGAGACCCTGTTTCCAAATAAAATAGAAAAAAAAAAAAAAAAAAAAGAAGGTCTGGGAATGTAGCCAGGAGATAGAAAGTCCCTGGGTTCCACCCCTAGAACCACAAAAACGAAAACAAAAACAAAAACAAAAAATACCCCAAACAAAGCAGACATTCCAGAGCGCATTGCACAGAGAGTATTGGTCTGTGACACGTCTGTTTTAGTTATGTGTATATGAAAGTGTTTACTAAGCAGCTATGTAATATGTATTTCTTACTTTGAGTCAAAGTGAAAAAAGATTTGAAAGCCAAAGTTTTTGCATTAGTGCACTTTATCAGCAAAAAAATATTTAAACAGTGAGGAATCATGTATGAAATTCTTTTTTGTAATAGCAAAGAAAGAATATATAAATTCCCATATAAAGAAAACCATAAAATGTTTAAATGAATGTATCAGAGTTACAGGCATTGGTATAGATGAATCACACCACACTGAGTGAAAACGGCAAGTTGCAGATGGATGTGTATAAAATAATACCTTTTATTTATATAAAGCCTAAAAACATTCAAATAAATAGATTATGCCCAGGGATACCATAAATATGTAATAAACCTATAAAGACATAGTAAAGAATAAATAGAAAATTTAAGTCTATTCTGCAGTTTACCTCTGAGTGGGATGGTACAGAGTGCAGTGAGGCAGAGAAGCCAGGAGCCCTGCCCACCTCAGAGGACGCCCCTCCCTCTTGCCACCCTCCCCTCGCTCCTCTGATATTTATGTATTTATTCATTTATTTTGTGATACTGGAGATTGAACCCGGGGGCATCATACCTCTGAGCTACACCCCAAGGCCTATTTTATTTTATTTTACTTTTTTTTTTTTGGTTGTACTGGGGATGTAGCCCAGGGGTCTTTTACCTCCGGGCTATACTCCCAGACCTATTTTTTATATTTTATTTGAAAACAGGGTCTCACTTAAGTTGCTGAGAGCCTCACTTAGTAGCTGAGGCTGGCTTTGAAACTGTGCAATCCTCCTGTCTCAGCCTCCTAAGTACTGGGATTAAAAGCATACACCACAGCCGGGCGTGGTGGCGCACGCTTGTAATCCCCGCGCTTGGGAGGCTGAGACAGGAGGATCGCGTAGGTTCAAAGCCAGCCTCAGCTACTTAGTGAGGCTCTCAGCAACTTAAGTGAGACCCTGTTTCCAAATAAAATATAAAATAGGTCTGGGAGTATAGCCCGGAGGTAGAAAGCCTCTGGGTTCCACCTCCAGTACTACCAAAAAAAAAAAAAAAAGAATGCATACACCACCACGCCTGGCCCTATTTTATTTTTTATTTGGAAGCAGGGTCTCACTAAGTTGTGGAGGGTCTCACTAAGTTTCTGATGCAGGCAGCAAACTTGAAATCTTCCTGTCTCAGTCTCCCAAGTATTGGGATTCCAAGCATGTGCCACATACCTGACCTTCTCTGATATTTACTATATGGACAGGTTTTGTCTATTGCAGTGCTGGGGATTGGAACCAAGAGGTCACACATGCTAGGCTTCAAACATGTTAGCTGTGCCACTGAGCTATATCACCAGCCTAAGATTTTATTTCTGAAGTGGGATGATGTGTAACTATAAGTTTAATGTATTATTCTTGATATCTTTGTGTATGTTTAAGATATTCCATAATTCAGAAAAAAATCAGAAAAGTTTTTGAGCTTGTACCCAATATGTGTATTGTTCATAGTCTAGACTATCATTAGTTTTATATTATATCATTAGATGTTATTAAAATATTATAATTAAATTAATTTTTTTGGTGGCACTAGGGGTGGAACCCAGAGGCTTTCTACCTCCAGGCTATGCTCCCAGACCTTTTTTATATTTTATTTGGAAACAGGGTCTCACTAAGTTTCTGAGAGCCTCACTAAGTAGCTGAGGCTGGCTTAGAACCAACGTGATCCTCCTGTCTCCGCCTCCCACATGCGGGGATTACAAGCGTGCGCCACCATGCCCGGCTTTAAATTAAATATTAAAGAGTAGTAAATAAATATTGGCAAAGCTCAATTTGTCATTTTTGTGACACTAGGGATTGAACCCAGGGGCATTCTATCTCTGAGCTATACCCTAGCCTTATTTTTTATTCTTTTTTTTTTTTTTTTTTTTTGCGGGTCTGAGGATAGAACCCAGGGGCATTTGACCTCCAAGCTACACCCCCTGCCCTATTTTTTATTCTTTATTTTTGAAACCGGGTCATTCTTTATTTTTGAAACTGGGTCATTCTTAATTTTTGAAACTGGGTCTCACTGAGTTGCAGAGGGCCCCACTAAGTAGCTGAAGCTGTCTGCGAACCGCGATCCTCTGGTCTCAGCCTCCTGAATGCTGTGATTACAAGCGTGCACCACCACGCCCGGCTTTTATTCTTTACTTTGAAACAGGGTCTCACTAAATTGTGGAGGGCCTCACTAAAGTAGCTGAGGCTGGCTACAAAGCTGTGATCCTCCTGTCTCACCCTTTCAAGTACTCAGATTACAAACATGCACCATGCACCACCATGCCGAGAAATTTTTTTTTTTTTTTTGTGTGGTATTGAAAATTGAATCCAGGAGCATGTTACCTTTTTATTTATTATTATTATTATTATTATTATTATTATTATCATCATCTGGTGGTACTGGGGGTGGTACCCAGGGGCTTTCTACCTCTGGGCTATTCTCCCAGACTTATTTTATATTTGGAAACAGGACCTCACTAAATTGCTGAGAGCCTAAGTACCTGAGGCTGGCTTTGAACCTGTGTGATTCTCCTGTCTCAGCCTCCCAAGCGCGGGGATTACAAGAGTTTGCCACTATGCCCGGCTTTTATTTTTATTTTGAAATAGGGCCTCCCTAAGCTGCAGAGGCTAGCCTGCTCACTGAGACAGGCTATACCTGGCTCAATATATTACTTTATTAGATATTTGTAGACATTTTCTCAGTAGATCACTGTGGTCATCCCCTGGCTACTTTGGAGGGTGGACTTAAAAGTTTTAGCAGAGCCAGGCATGGTGGCACATGCTTATAATCATGGTACTTGGGATGCTGAGACAGGAGGATTGCAGGTTCAAGGACAGTCTCAGTAAGTAGTGAGAATCCCAGCAACCTAGTGAGACCATTTCAAATGAAAAATAAAATAGGGCTGTGGATGTAGCTTGGAGGCAGAACACCCCTAGGTTCATTTCCCATTAACACACACACACACACACACACACACACACACACACACACACATATTTTTAGCAGTTTCTCAAATTGTGGTTCTTAGAACTCCTACATCAAAACCATCTAAAGATGTTATTAAAGATTCAACTCCTCTGTCACAACCAAATGGGGACCAGGAACCAAAAAGTCTGCTTTTTTTTTTTTTTTTTTGCTACTGGGGATTGAATTTAAGGGCATTCTACCTCCAAGTTACACCCTTAGCCCTAGTTTTTATTCTTTATTCTGAAACAGGGTCTCACTAAGTTGCAGAGGGTCTAAGTAACTGAGGCTGGCTGCGAACCTGTGATCCTCCTGTCTCAACCTCCCAAGTCCTGGGATTACAAACCTGTGCCAGTAAATCCAGCTAAAAGTCTGCATTTTTAGTGAGTGCCCTGGGGGTTGTAATCCCAGGAAATAAGAGGAAATAAGAGGATCACAGGTTTGAAGCTAGCCTCAGCAAGTAGAGACTTTGTTTCCAAATAAGAAATAAAATGGTCCTGAGGCATGCACTTCAGCTCCCCAGGCTGCATGGGCGGGGGCAGCCTCCTTATCTGACTCACCTGTCTCCCTCCCACTCTAGGAAGCCCATGTCAATGGAAGATTCCGAATTCAGCTCCGATGACACCAGCATGTCGCCCATTTCATCCACCTTGTTGAACCCCATCAAACTGGCCGTGACCCAGCCCAACAGCAGCTTCTTTGCAGGGATGCTAGAGGGTGAGCTGAACAAACTCAGCTATACCTCGCTGGCCAAGAACCCAGAAAAGGCAGACCTGGCCCTCTGCCCCCATTCATCTAAGACCCAAATGGCCCCCGGCGGTCTACTAGACCTTGACAACCCCGCGCTGGACACAGACACCTCCTCGACGCGCTCGGAGTCCTCTGTGGTCATCGACCTGCCGGAAGCCCCCTTCATCTGCGAACACACTGTCAGCGATTGCACAGCAGTGGTGCGTTTCCCAGGTTCATGCACTTGGCAGAGGCTTTCTGCATGGCACGGAGTTGAGCTCGACAGGGAATGTGACGATGTTTACCACTAGCATCCTGACCTCAAGTTCATGGTTTAGGAAGGGAGAGAGGGAGGGCATGTCTGTAAAGAACACCAGTGCAAAACCGAAAGGGCTCAGTGCTGCAGGAAAGGTTCAGATCAAGTGCCACCAGGACCTCAGAGGCAAAGAAGCATTACTTCCAGCTGCCCGAATAAGCTTGGTGGCTTTTGGTAACATTTGGGCTGGAACAGAGAGGTGGGAATAAAACATCTAGAGAGGGAGGAGGAAAGGTCTGACCAGAGCTTGAAGCTCTCAGGTAGGAAATGAGCAGCAGCCTTATCTGATCCCAGGTTCTAGTGCAGGGTTTTCCACACATCTGTGTTCCTACAGATCACCTCTCGTCTTGTCAAACCAGGACTGGTCTCATCCCTACAGGGTCTGGGTAGGGCCTGGAAGTTTGCATTGCTGACAAGTTCCCAGGTGATGCTGATGCTGTGATCCCAGAACCTCAAGTCCAGTAGCACTGTCCTGGAGTATGGGAGCAGGTGTGGAGAGTGGTAGGGAAACAGTCTGGGGTCGTCTTCCAGAGCTCCTCCAACATTAGGCTACCTTATAGGTTTTTCTGTTAAATTAAATTTATTATTATTTTTTTCGTGGTACTGGAGATGGAACCCAGAGGCATTCTACCTCTGAGCTACATCCCCAGCCCCATTTTTTTATTCTTTATTTCGAAACAGGGTCTCACTGAGTTACAAAGGGCCTCACTAAGTAGCTGAGGCTGTCTGTGAACTACGATCCTCCCATCTCAGTCTCCCAAATGCTGGGATTTATAAGTGTGTACCACCATATCTGGCTGGTTTTTCTGTAAGTAATAGGGAACAGCTAGCTGGGCATGGTGGTGCACACTTGGGAGGCTGGAGGATTGTAGGTTCAAAGTTGCCTTAGCAACTTTGTGAGGCTCTCAGCAACTTAGGGAGACTCTGCTTCTAAACAAAAAACAAAAAGGTCTGGGAGTGTAGACCAGAGGTAAGAGGCCCATGGGTTCTAGCCTCACTACCACAATAAGTAAGTAAGTAAGTAAATAAATAAATAAATAAGAGCAGCTCTAAAAAAGGTGGTGGATATAATTTTGAACAGAGCCGGGTGTGGTGGCACACGCTTGTAATCCCAGCATTTGGGAGGCTGAGAACTGAGGATCGTGGTTCAAGGACAGCCTCAGCCTCAGCTACTTAGTGAGGCCTTTTGCAGCTTAGTGAGAATAAAAAATAGGGCTGGGGGTGTAGCTCGGAGGTAGAATGCCCCTGGGTTTCACCCCCAGTACCTCAAAAAATAAATAATAAAAAATAAATAAAGAATAATTTTGAACAGGTGACAGACATAATTCTGAACAGGTGATGGATATAATTTTGCAGTGCTGGGGATTGAACCTGGGGCCTTGCACATGCTAGGCAAGTGCTCTACCTCCGAGCTACACCCCCAGCCCTATTTTTTATTCTTTATTTTGAAACAGGGTCTCACTTAGTTGCAAAGGGCATCACTAAGTAGCTGAGGCAGTCTGCAAACTGGGATCCTCCTGTCTCAGCCTCCCAAATTCTGGGATTACAAGCGTGTGCCACCACGCCTGGCTTTATTCTTTTTTTTGGTAGTACTGGGGATGGAACCCAGGGGCCTTTGGTGGTACGCGGGGACGGAACCCAGGGACCTTCTACCTCCGGACTACTCTCCCAGACCTATTTTATATTTTATTTGGAAACAGGGTCTCTTAAGCCAGCTGAGGCTGGCTTTGAACCAGCCTCCCAAGTGTGGGGATTGCAAACATGTGTCACCACGCCTGGCAAGGTTTATTCTTTTTTTTTTTTTTTGGTGGTACTGGGGTTCCTGGAAGCCCTTCTACCTCCGGGCTACACTCCCAGACCTATTTTTACATTTTCATTTTGGAAACAGGGTCTCCTAAGCCAGCGCGCGCGGCTGGCTTCGAACCTGCGCGATCCTCCTGTCTCTGCCTCCCAAGCGCGGGGATTACAAGCGTGCGCCACCACGCCCGGCAGGTTTATTCTTTTTTAGAAACAGGGTCTCAGCCGGGCGTGGTGGCGCCCGCTTGTAATCCCCGTGCTTGGGAGGCAGGGTCTCAGCCGGGCGTGGTGGCGCCCGCTTGTAATCCCCGTGCTTGGGAGGCAGAGACAGGAGGATCGCGCAGGTTCAGCCTCCCAAGTGATGGGATTACAGGTGTGCGCCACTGCACCTGGCTTGTCCAGAGTATTTCAGCGCACACCAAATTTCCAGAACCACTGTCTAGATGGTGGAGAAATCGGAAATGACAGCAGGACTAGGATCCCAACCATTGTTGTACAGAGGCTCAGAGCTAAGGGTTGGAACCTTGGCTGTCATGTAATTGCTGTGTGACCATGACCCAGTCACTTGCCCTTCCTGAACTTGTTACCTGCAGTGAGCGGGGTGAACCCGATGCTCTGAGATACCTTTCAGCTGAGTCTAGATATAAGGATTGAGGGTGTGCCCTGAGCTGAGGGCGGGTAGTTCCCTGTGTACTCTTGGTGTGCCTCTCACCTTCCTTCACACCCGCCCGAGCTCCAGCAGGCACAGGGGCCGGGAAGGAGCATTGCAGTCCATGTTGGAAGCACAGACCGAGTCTAAGGGAGCCTTGGTTTCTCTCTTCTAGATTTCCTGGACCTATAATGTGGGCAAGCAGCAGGTCAGTTTCTACCAGGTCCTGTTACAGGAGGTGTCCAAGAAAAAAGATGACGAAGAACAGCTCAAGACCAAGAACCGTCCGTGGATCTTCAACAAGATCCTGGGCACCACTGTGAAGCTGATGGAGCTGAAGCCTGACACGAGCTACTGCCTCACCGTCCGCGCAGCCAACACGGCCGGCGTGGGGAAGTGGTGCAAGCCCTACAAAGTGAGCCCTGGGCAGAGGGGGGCTTGGAGGTCAGATACCCTGATACCCTCGCATCCCAAGTCCTGGCTAGCTCTCCTGTCTGGACCAACAGGCATTAATTCCAGATGGTTTCTCCAGGGAGGTTTAAGGATGAAGCCACTCTAGGGCCTGCTGGGAATGCAAATCAGTGCATTCGGTAAGACCACTATGGGGCTGGGATGTAGCTCAGTGGCAGAGTGCCTGCCTTGCAGGTGTGGCCAAAGACAAAAAAAAAAAAAAAGACCTTAAACAAAATCACACACACACACACACACACACACACACAAAAAAAAAAAAAAAAAAAAAAAAAAAACTATAATGTGCACCTTCCCAAAGTTGTTTGATTGTCGTGAGTGGGCCAGGAATTTGGGGATGAGAAAGGCAAGGGGCTTAAAAGGGGAAGAAAGGAATGGCTTGGCGGTGGGAAGGGGTCTCGGGGTAGAGAGGCCCCAGGACAGACAGCCATTTGATTGCAAACACATGTTTATGTTATGCCTCTTTGGACCGTTTCCTATGCTTTTTTTTTTTTTTTTTTTTTTTTTTTTTTTTTTTTGGCAGTACTAGGGATAGAACCCAGGGGCATTCTACCTCTGAGTGACACCCCCAGCTCTATTTGCTATTCTTTATTTTGAAACAGGGTCTCACTGAGTTGCAAAGGGCGTTAAGTAGCTGAGGCTGTCTGCAAACCACAATCCTCCTGTCTCAGCCTCCCAAACACTGGGATTACAAGCATGCCCGGCTTGTTTCCTGTGTTGATGATGGGGTTTAAGGAGGCCATTTAACATCCCACTTTGCAGACCGAAGAGGAGTGAGAGAGATGAAAGAAGAGCCAGGCTTGGGTCTGGAGGGAACTCTGAGGGTTTTTTTTTTTTTCTTTTTTTTCTTGTTTTTCCTTCAGTTTGCAACTGTGGCCACTGACTTGAACAGCTTTCCTGAGAACAACCCAATCCAGATCACAGTGCAACGCAAGGAGCCCCAGCGGAAAACGGTGTCCATGGGGACGGAGGAGATGCGGCGGCTGGAGGACCTGGAATACCTGTTTCCCTACTAGGAGAGGGCCCAGGACAACCCTCACCCACTGTCAGCCTCGGCCCAGGGCCCTCAGGAGCCAGAACCATGAGACTACTGTACCACACCATACCATCATCACCGTGCCAGAGAACTGCCGACTACCCTGCTGGCCAAGGGCCTGGCCGTGTGGTACTGGAACCCCATCCCTGGGCCAGGGCCAAGACTAGATGGGAACCCCATTCACCTGATACCTCAGGCCAGGCCAGGACAGGCTCAGCCACTGCCCACAGCTGCTAGGCTCCTTCCTTCCCCAGATCTGGGCTGGGTCCAGGTCCCTCATTAAAGAACTGCAGGTCATCCAGCACCCCTAAAGTCTGCTTCATGCTGTGGACAACATTAGCTGGGCCAGCTGCCACCCATCTCCAAGCTTCTGCCAGGACCAAGAGTCCACATGAGTGGGGGCTGAAAACAAGGGTGGCAGCCTAGGATGCTACCACCACCTGCTGCCTGGCTGTGGGCAGCCTGGTACTCAAAGACTGAATCGCTCTTCACAAGAGAAGAGTGACTGCAGACAGATGTGGGGGCCACCGGTGGCCCACGAGCACTAGGTTTGAGCTCTGGGGAAGAGACGACACAAAGTGCACAGGCTTGGAGCAGGGTTTGGTCAGATCTTGGCTCTTCTTCCTACTAGATGCGAAGGCAGAGGCAAATCATGTAAGATTTTCGGGCTCCAGGAGCTCATCAAGAGCATGAGGAAGAAGGTGGGTGTGGTGGTGCACACTTGTAATCCCAGTACATGGGAGGCTGAGACAGGAGGACCACAGGTTTGAGGACAGCCTCAACCATGCAGCAAGATTCTCAGCAATCTAATAAGACCTTGTTTGAAAACAATAAATAAAAAGGGCTGGGGTACGTAGCTCACAACTCACTGGAGTTCAACCCCCAGTACCACACACACTCAATGGAGGCCTAACCAGAGCAGATCAAGCCATGCTCTAGCTGAGCACCTGGCACAGCAAAGAGGAGGCAGGTGCAAGTGGGCAAGGTCTCAGTCAAGGGCCTTGGGAGGTCTAGGAGGGGATGCATTACCTGAAAGTTCTCATGGGGCAAAGAATCATCCTGTCACACCATGCCACACCTGCCAGAGCACTCATGGTGCTATCACCGTTAGAGAGGGAGTCCCCCACCCAGGAGGGCCAGGGCCTTAGCCTGCTGTCCAGTGGGGCCTCAAGAAGTGTGCTGCTGTCAGGTGTGGTGGTGCAGGCTTGTAATCCGAGCATTCAGGAGGCTAATGCAGGAGGATTGCATTTCACAGACAGCCTCAGCTACCTAGTGAGGTCCCTTGCAACTTGGTGAGATCCTGTTTCAAAATAAATTAAAAAATAGGGCTGGGCTGTAACTTGGAGGTAGAATGCCCCTGGGTTCCATCCCCAGTAACACACACACACACACACACACACACACACACACACACACACACACACACAGTGTACTGCAGGGAGAGGGAGGCAGAGGCTGACTGAACTCTGCCATGATGAGGATGCTTTCAGTACCGCAAAAAAACAAAACAAAACAGAGGCAGAGAGAAAGAGGGGGATGTGTTGCAGGAGAGAGGCAGAAGCTGGCTGAATTCTGCCATGAGTAGTAATGGAGCTGTAAGTGAGCAGTAGTGAGCATCTGTGTCCTCGCTGTACTTATTTCTGACTAGCGCAAATAGGCACAAGTGGCCAGGGCCTGCCATGGAGCACTGCCTTAGCCTATCTCCTGGCCATCACACTGGCCTCTTCCTCATGCACAGGAGGAGGAGGGGAGGGCAGCTTCTTGGCTGGTATGGTTTTTCTGTCATCCAGTCGGAGGGAGGGCCCCTAATGGAGCTAGCACAGCCCATGGCTAAGCTCTGAGATTCTGAGACAAGGAATTGCAACCAGGACATACAATATATAAGTTATTTATTTGGCCACTGAACCTGGGGTCTGACGCTGAGCAGAGCATCAGACCCCTTGGAAGATGAGGCAGGGGCAGCCGCAGAGGCCCTGCACAGAGGCTGGCCTCCCCACTGCTGCCAGTGCCAGCGAGGACAGAGTGGTGCCCATGGATGGATGCAGTGAGAACCTCTGCTCCAGGCCATGGGCAGGGGCCGCAGGGAGACCTCACTGGGGTCAAGGACAGGAGGCCACCGCTGCTGAGGAGGGTGTGTGAGCCACCACCCAGCCTGTGTTCTCTGGCAGCGCAGGCAGCTGGATGATGCTGAGTCCAGGTGGGGGCAGAGAGATCGGTGGGACTTTTCATCTCCTCCATCTGCAGAGAAGGAAGAATCAAGAAGGGGATCCAGTCATATATCCATAGGAGCACAATGGGGGACCCTGGGGCTCACCCTCAGAATCAAGCCTGGCACCATTCTGCTCTAGCCACACAAACCCAGGCAACATGCCCACCGCCTGCCTCAGCCAGGACCCAGCCCCTGGGATCTGCACCAAACAGCCCCAGTCCTGTATGAGCACACAGGGCTTTAGTATGTCCCCTTCCTCTGTGATCCCGGCTATGAAGGCTTGATAATTCCCAAGACTGGCTGGCTAAGCCCTGTGACTACACACCGAGAAAGGCAGGACCAGGGTCTAAACTCAGGTCTTGGACCCTGAAGTCCAGTACTCGAACCAACCAGAGAGCTGAGTGCTGGGGCTCCCATGAGGCCCGCAGCCCTCCCACCTGCCTGCTGAGACTGTGAGCACAGGATGGTCCCTCAGAATTCCACACCACTAGGGGAGAGTGCAAAGAGGGACCGAACCGCTTAAGGGCAGGTGAGCCGAGCACGTGCACCACCCCCTCCCCACTCACATCCGGAGGCACTTGTCCTTCCCACCACTTGCTACTCTCTGGCCATCTGGGCTCCAGTCGACGGCGTACACCTGCACGGGGAGGAGGAGAGGGAGCACAGGGGTGAGGGGCATGTCAGGTTGCAGCCCCCAGCCCTGCCCGCCTGCAGCCTCAGCCCTACCTCATCTGCATGGCCCGGCAGGTCTGTAGCCAGCTTCTGTGACTTCACGTCCCACACCTTCAGTGTGCTGTCACTGCTGCCACTGACCAGCAGCCGACTATCAGCGGACCACGCAATCTGGTAGACCGCAGCCACATGGCCACGGAGAGAAGCCAGGTACCTGGGCCAGGAAAGCATGATGATGGATATTACACCTTCAAACAGGTCTGGAGGGTCCGTGCCCTGAGCAGTGGTTCTCAACCTTGGCTCTTAAAATTATGCAGCCTGGTCCCAGGCCAGACCATTTTAATCAGCACCAGTCTTTACTATTTTGTAAACCTTCTCTACATGGGTTGCTCCAGGGTACCCCTTGCCAGGCCTCCATACCTGCATGGCTCGACATGCCAGAGAATCCAAATGTGGCCACCTGCTTAGCCCATCTGCTGACATGCCCCAACACAGCAGGTGCTTGTTGACAGGTGGTGCAAAGTAACTGTGGGCCAGGCCCACCTGCAACTTTCAAGTCAGTATAGTCTTGTTGCAATTCTTTGGACTGGCTTCTCTGAGGCTCAGTTTCTTCCATCCTTCTATCCATCCACCCACCCACCCACCCACCCACCCACCCATCCATCCATCGGTACTGGGGATGGAACCCAGGGGCATTGTACCTCCAAGCTACCACCCCAGCCCTATTCTTTTTAATCTTTATTTTGAAACAGAGTCTCACTGAGTTGCAAAGGACCTCACTAAGTAGCTGAGGCTGGTTGTAAACTGCAATCCTCCTGTCTCAGCCTCTTGAATTCTGGGATTACAAGCATGCACCACCACACCTGGCTCAGTTTCCATACACACACACACACACACACACACACATATTTGGTGGTACTGGGGGTGGAACCCAAGGGCTTTCTACTTCCAGGCTATACTCCCAGACCTATTTTATGCTTTATTTGGAAACAGGGTCTCACTAAGTTGCTGAGAGCCTCACTAAGTAGCTGAGGCTGGCTTTGAACCTATGCATCCTCCTGTCTCAGCCTCCCAAGCGCTGGGATTACAAGCACGCGCCACCATGCCTGGCTCAGTTTCCCTGTTTTAAAAAGGAATGAAACTGCCAGGCATGGTGGCGCGTGCTTGTAATCCCCACACTTGGGAGGCGGAGACAGGAGGATCGCGCAGGTTCGAAGCCAGCCGTGCTGGCTTAAGAGACCCTGTTTCCAAATAAAAATATATAAATAGGTCTGGGAGTGTAGCCCGGAGGTTGAAGGGCTTCCAGGAACCCCAGTACCACAAAAAAAAAAAAAAAAAACCCCGAAATTACCTATTTCAAAAAGTTGCTGTGTGAAAATACACAATGACTAATACCTTAGGTCTCCTCAGCCCCAACATGGGTTTCCCTCGTTTCTACCTTCTGTTCAAACTAACCCTGAGGCGCTGTGCCTTACTCCAGTACTTCTTGACCTAACTGGAAGCACCATCACCTGGTGACTCTGCAGACTCTGATCCATAGGTGTGGAGTGGGACCCAAGATTCTGTATTTCCAGCCTGCTCCCAGGGGATGTGGAAGCCCGTGGTCCACCCCAAAGCGGGCACCATAACGACCGACCGCAGAACTAACTTTCCCGCAGCTTCACCTTCTCTAGGCTGCCGCACCCTGGCCTTGGGCTAGCTCTGAGATCGCTTCTCTCCTCTCACATGAAATGAACTAGCACTCTTGGTGCTCACGTAGCAACTGGTACTATCTTATTAATCCTATAACAGTGCTGAGAAGTAGGGGTTTATAGAAGAGGATGCAGCTCTGGAAACCCAGACACTTCCCATGGCCACACGGGCAGTGAACGGAAGCGCCACGCTCCTACTACCCCCTGCTTCTGGAGGAACGGCCCTGCCCCTCAACTCACTTGCCCGTCCTGCCGTCCCACAGCTTGACGGACTTGTCGAAGGAGGCGCTGGCCACGATGCGGGAGTCGGGGGAGAAGAGCACCTGGTTGATGAGGGCCTGGTGTCCTGTCATCCTTTCGAGAGGCTTCTTGTCCTCTGCTGGGGACCACAGGAATAAGGTGAAGTCGTCTGAGCCAGACACCAGCCTCTCTGGGCCCTGGCCCTGGGGGAGGCAGAGAGCACACCGTATTGGACGTGGTCAGATACCATATTGGACGTGGTCAGACACTGCACATACCACGGACAGAGGCCAGGATGAGAAGAAACGGGGCCTGGCTTGGCCACTTGCTGCCGTGTGACCCTAGGCAAATTGCTCCGTCCAAAAGGAAAAATTTTATGGGCACGTAGAATAATTTCTAAGACACATACATAATTACATGACAAAGCAAGGTAGAGACTGGTGTGTTAAAAATGGGATGGGTTTTATATGTGGGTTGTGTGTTTTTATTATATAAACATGCATATGTATACCTGCAAAACTTCTGCAAGGAAATAAGACACTGGTAGCACTGGATGCTTCCAGAAGGAATACATGTTTCAGAACATATCTTTTTTGTATATTCTGAATGTCAGAGCATGCAAATGTGTTCCTTAAATAAACTAAATACAATAAAAAAGCTGTACCTTGAGAATGCACTAGGCAAATACAACTAAAATGATCCCTAGTGCATTTGAGATTTGAGGACTGCAAATGAGGACTATCAATAACAACTTTTCTATTTTTTTGTCACTAGGGTTGGAACTCAGAGGCATTCTGCTTCCAAGCCCAATTTTATTTCTTATTTGGAAACAGGGTCTCACTAGGTTGCTCAGTGCCTCACTAAGTTGCTGAGGCTAGCTTTAAAATTTGTGATCCTCTTGTCTCAGCCTCCCCAGTACTGGGATTATAAGCATGTGCCACCACACCTGGCTTCAATGAACAACTTTTTAAGCCAGGCACAGTGGCTCACACCTATAACCCCAGCTACTCAGGAGGCTGAGACGGGAGGATCACAAGTTTGAGGCCAGTGGTTAAGCATCCTTGGGCTCAATCCCCAGTATTAAAAAAAAAAAAAAAAAAAAAAAAAAAAAAAGCAACATTTTGGAATAGATTATAGGTACTCTGACCTGGGATTAGAAAGGAGAGAGCCAAGTGTCTGCAGAGAATATTTCAGAGACTAGTTAGGGAAAATAAAAAGATGGAGATGTGCACGGATGGCATCCACTTACCCGCACAAGGTTGTATCGGCTCAGCGCCCTCTCCTTCAGTTCCTGCACTGTGTTCAAAGGAGAGAGAAGATATCAGAGGAGAGAGAAGATGAGGAACAAGGTTGTTTAGAAAATCCAATACAAGCAGCAAACACCCCCGTTCCTCAGGAGAACTGGATCCTCCTCAGGCACCTCTCCTCTCCTTCACCCATGTACTCACAGGAGCCCTGCAGGTCTTGGGCATTAACTGTGGCCTCAGCAGGCTCAAAGGCCCCTGTGCGCAGGGCATAGTCAGTGCTGAGTGCCATGGTGTTCACCCAGTGGCCGTGGCCTTGAAGAGTCCGGCACAGCACGCCCTAAGGTAGAGGGAGACGAGTCAGACACACACAGCACACCCCAAAGTAGAGTGAGGTGGGCCAAACACGCACACACCCCACTTCCACTCTCAGGAGACAAGCCCCAAGACAAGAGATGGGACAGAGAATCAAGACTCAAGTCTTTCACTCATTCACTGTGATCTTAATCAAACCATCCCCATGGGCTTGCATCTTTCTCTCTTTATGAAAATGAGAGAACTGGCCAATTTCATGGAACAGAAGAATATTAGAATAAAGGGCCCCAGTCCAATAGGTTTGCGATAGGCAGGCAGGACTTGCTAATGGAAATGCTAGAATCCCACAGTAGTGTGCCAGCAGCAACCACTGAACCCCTTGTCCCAGGAGCACCTCCCAGACAGGACTCCCAGCACATTCATCAAGTTCGCTCCCAATGCCAGCATCCTGTGACCCCCAAATTTGCCAGAATGGCTTCTGCACCCTCCCAGTTCTTACATCATGGGCCCTCCAGACTTTGATGGTGCGGTCCTGGGAGGCAGAGTAGAGAAGCCCATCCCCTCCCCACCGGAGACACGTGACTGACTGTGTGTGCCCGGTGAGGATGCGCTCACAGCGGCCTGCGGTTGTGTCCCAGACTCGCACGCTGCCGTCCTTGGAGCTGCTGGCCAGATAGCGGCACTCGGGGTTCCTGTGAAAGGGAAGGGAGACATGACCTTAGTTCTGACCTGGTCATACCTGTCTGCCCCACGCCTCCCATTCCCAGCTCAAAGACCAAGGACAACCTCCTGACAGCTGCCTGACCCCATAATCCAGCTACACTGTGAAAAGCAGCCTCTCTGCAAGGAGCAGGACAGGCCAGGACCTGGAAGGCTCCCCACACTGCCTGCCAAGGTCGCTGGCATCCAGATGCCCACCTCCTCCTCAGGAGAACACCTCCACGTTGAGCGAGGAAAGGGCAGCCTCGATCCTGGCTCGTTTGCTTGGCTCAGTCAGTGCTACTTACGCATGAAGGGGCTCCCAGCTCAGGCCCGTAATCCACTTGCTATGGCCAGCGAGGGTCCTGCCCACCTGCTTCCCTGTGCTTGGGTCCCATAGGAGAATCTGAATGAAGGACACAAGTTCACCATACATTCCTCTCCAATCCATCCCACCAAAGGTCCCCCAGCAACCACCCACAGCCAACCCTCCCCGAAGACCCCGGAACCTGAGCCTGAGGTGCTGCACAGGGAAGGAGCCCTGCCTAGTCATCCTGACACCTCCTACCTGGCCATTCTTGCAGCCTGAGGCCAACTTCTTGCCATCTGGGGACCATGATATGCTAAGGACCCAGTGTCTGTGTCCTAAGGAAACAAGGGGAGAGAGAGGGACCACATCCAGCTTTATCTCCAGTGCCTAGCAATGCACCGCACATTGCAGGCACTCCAATGTGCCGAAGAGATTGAATGACAGTGAAAGGAGAGACAGGGCTTGCTGAGCTGAGGGAGAACAGCTCCAAGTGCCAGAGCTGTGTGTCTTGATGCAAGATAACACTACCACCTCCCAGTAATTCATTATGAGACACATGGTATGAACTACACCCTTGCAATTCTCACCAGAGCTCCAAGAAAGAGAACATCACCTGGACAAAAAAAGGTCACCCACAGTGACTGTACCTAGTGTCTATAGTACAGCAGTGAATCTCATGTGGTCCCCAGACCAGAAGCATCGCCATCATCTGGAATTTGCTAGACATTCAAATTCTCAGGGCCTGTCCCAGCTCCACAGAATCAAAAGCTATAGAAGTGGGAGCCAGCAATCTGGATTTCCACAAAGTCTCCAGGTGATTCTGATGTATGCTAACATCTGAGAAACACTATATGAAAGGCTGGATTTATTTACTTATTTATGGTGGTACTAGGGGTGTAACCCAGAAGCTTTCTACCTCTGGGCCATACTCCCAGACCTATTTTTAAAATATTTTTTATTTGGGGCCGGGTGTGGTGGCGCACGCTTGTAATCCCCGCGCTTGGGAGGCAGAGACAGGAGGATCGCGCTGGTTCGAAGCCAGCCTGGCTAGCTTAAGAGATCCTGTTTCCAAATAAAAAAAATATAAAATGGGTCTGGGAGTGTAGCCCGGAGGTAGAAGGGCTTCCAGGAACCCCAGTACCACACCCACACTATCTATCTATCTATCTATCTATCTATATCTATCTATCTCTCTCTCTCTATATATATATATATTTTTTAATTTGGAAACAGGGTCTTACTAAGTTGCTGAGAACCTCACTAAGTAGCTGAGGCTGGCTTTGAACCTGTGCGATCCTCCTGTCTCAGCCTCACAAGCACGAGGATTACAAGTGTGTGCCACGACACCTGGCTTGAAAGGCTGGATTTAAACCAGGGTTTTTTTTTTTTTTTTTTTTTTTTTTTTTGCTTTTAGGTAGTCAGCCCCTCCCCATAACCTCATACTGACTCTTTGGTCCAGATTCTGCTATTTCTTTTTTCTTTTTCCCTTTTTTGTGGGACTAGGGATTGAACCCACAGGCATTCTACCTGAGCTACAACCTCAGCTCTATTTTTTGTTCTTTATTTTGAAACAGGGTCTCACTAAATTGCAGAGGGCCTCACTAAGGAGCTGAGGCTGTCCACAAATCACAATCCTCCTGTCAGCCCCCCAAATGCTGGGATTACAAGTGTGTGTCACCACGCCCAGCTATTTCTATGTGGCTGGTTGAGCTCAAGGTTCCAGTCTCTACCTAGAAACATAAGGAGTTGGGTTGGACGTGGTGGCGCATGCTTGTAATCCCAGCATTCGAGAGGCTGAGACAGGAGGATATGGGTTTGTGGACGGCCTCAGCTACTCAGTGAGGCCCTTTGCAACTCAGTGAGATCCTGTTTCAAACTAAAGAATAAAAAAATAGGGCTGAGAGTGTAGCTCAGAGGAAGAATGCCCCTGGGCTCCACCCCCAATACCACACACACACACACACACACAAAAAAAAAAAAAAAAAAAAAAAAAAAAGAAGCTGGGATCAGCTCTAGGTCTCCTAAGGAATTACAGAGCTGGGTGACTTAGCCCCTGCCACTGTGTTAAGATCCCTAAATGGCTACATGCACACTGACCCTTGCATGTGAAATGTGGTGTCTCTGTGCTGAGATCCCAGAAGCGCACAGTTGTGTCTCCAGAGCCACTGGCCAGGTACCTGGGGGAAAACAGAGGTCTGTAGCAGTGGGCAGCAGTGGAGTCCACCCTGAGATGCTATGCACGTGCATTTCTGCTGCCTATGTGAAAAGAGCCTGGGACTAGACTCTTTCCCGGAGCTGAGAAATATGGCAATGATGCCACCTGGAAGACCCCAGGAGGCCACTTGCTCCTCCTCCTTCTTGATAGGAATAGCTCTGTTTTGCAGTGCTAGGGATCAAACCCAAGGCTTTGCACATGCCGGGCAAGCACTCTATCACTGAGCCCCCTTTATTTTATTCGAAGACAATTGTCTTTAGGGACCAACCCCCAAGAGGGAAGTCCTTTACTTGTAGCTAGGGCCCAGAGCTTGAGTAGGCTGTTCAAGGGTCCATCGGTCATAACTCTAGGGGTCCCTTCCCACCCCAGCCAGAGGCTATGCCCCCACACTCCCCTTCAGGATCCTACAGCGGTCCTTACTTTCCTGTGGGGCTGAAGGCGACAGAAATGACGGCCTCGCTGTGACCCTCCAAGGAGCTGGTGCAGCGGGTCACCGCCCGTACCCTGAAGATAGCCTGTGGCTGGTAAATGATGTCTAGGACCTTCTCTGTTTCCACTGCCTGGGACTCTAGCGTCTTCCCCAGCGAGGAGACAATCTCCGCATCGTGCACATAGAAAGCCAAGGGCAGAGGATCCTCCTGGAGGACAATGGTGAAGGGCAATTCTCCTATGGAAGAACGTGCAGGGCCACCTCTGCCCTAAACGCTCTTCAGGGAGCTGCGAGAGGTGAGGCTGTTTCTTTACAATCACCCTGATTAGGATACTCCCACCATTCCCCATTGGGCAGAACCTTTTTAATCCTTGAAGAACAATGTTAGGACACCTACATAGAATTTTGTTTGTTTGTTCTTTGCCAGTCTGGGGATGAACCCCAGAGGCATTTGACATCCAAACTACACCCCCTGCCCTATCTTTTATTCTTTATTTGGAAACAGGGTCTCACTAAGTAGCTGAGGGTCTCTACAAACCATGATCCTCCAGTCTCAGTCTCGGGCTCCCGAATGCTGGGATTACAATCGTGCGCCACCATGCCCGGCCCCTACACAGAATTTTGAAATCCTTTTATCTCCAAATGACAACAATCTAGGAGGCAAACAATATTATTCCTTATGATATATTAAAAAAAAAAAACAGGCTTAGGGCAACTAAGTAATTCATTCAATGCCCTATTGTAATTCAAGTTACTTGGTGTTCTTCAAAAAGAACAGAAAAAAAAAAAAAAAAAAAGAACAGAAAGGCCCACGATTAGGGTCAGCATAGATAGCATTATCCATTGTATTCCAAGCCACTACACTTTGCTGCCTGTTTAAGAAGCAACCAAAAATGTTAAAAGTACAGATTCGGTTTCCTTCCTGATCTGGTTTAGTAGTTGGGTGGGGGTCAGGAGCTGCATTTTTTAGGCACCCCCACCCCACCAGAAGGCAGCATTTCATAAACACTGGCTTAAAGGTTAACCAGGCGTGGTGGCGCACTTGCAATCCCCATACTTGGGAGGCTGAGACAGGAGGATACCGCAGGTTCCAACCCAGCCTCAGCTACTTTGGCTTTGAGCAACTTAGTGAGACCCTGTTTCCAAATAAAATATGAAAAAAATTGGTTGGGGGTGTAGTCCGGAGGTAGAAGGCCCTTGGGTTCCATCTCCTATGAAGCATCATACGAATAATTTAACCCCTCCGGGTCACGCTGTGCAACGGGGGTATTAATGCGTCCCCTACTGAGGAATGACGGAGATACCGCGCCCAACCCGTTCTGGACGCGGCCTCTGGGCGGAGCTGCGAGGCGCTTTCCCACGGACCCCAGCCCCGACCTCCCCGGGAGGGGGCTCAGCCCGGCGGCCCACCCTGTCACCGTCGGTGGGCAGCGGGGCCCTGGAACCCCAGCCCTCGGGCTCCGGCCCCCACGGAGGCCACCGAGGCTCACCTGCGCCAGCAGCGCGTTGCACACGAGCTGCAGCTTGTCGGGCGTGATGTCCACAGGCACGTCGAACGGGGAGCCCAGCAGCTGCCCGCCTTCATCCTGGAACTGCACCAGCAGCCGCTGCACGTCGTGCGCCGCCGTCTCGTCCTGCGCGAACAAGCCGGGCGGCCATGAGCCCCGCTGCCCGGGTCGCCAGGCCCGGGCTCTTCCCACCTCGGGCCGCGCAGGCCCCCGCCCCACCCCGGCAAACCCACCACCGCCGCCGCCATCCCGCGTCCCCACGTGGAGGGTGAAGGCTCCGGCGGGGCAGAGCGCCGCCTCCGAGTCGCTCCGGGCCGCCACGGGCCACAGCGCCCCCTGGTGCCGGGAGGAGAACATCCCGGCCTGGGCTCCGCGTCCCAGAGCCCAGAGCCGGGCGCCTCCGCCGGTGCCTTTTTTTTTTTTTTTTTTTTTTTTGCGGGTCTGGGGATGGAATCCAGGGGCATTTGACCTCCGAGCTATACCCCCTGCCCTATTTTTTATTCTTTATTTTGAAACCGGGTCTCACTGAGTTGCAGAGGGCCTCACTAAGTAGCTGAGGCTGTCCGCGAACCGCGATCCTCCAGGTCTCAGCCTCCCGAATGCTGGGATTACAATCGTGCGCCACCACGCCCGGCTTTAGGGTGCTTTTTGACTCTTCACAGCAGGGATGTTTGCCCCATTTTACAGTCAGGGAAACCGAGGCGCCGAGCGATTGACTTCCCCAGAACAGATCCTGGAAATGGCCAGAGCTGAGTGGGCGGGGCTCCTGGCTGGGTGGCTTGCAAAGTTAGAAACAGATTGAGGGAGCCAGAAACTATTCTATTTTTTTTTTGGAGGTGCTGGAAATTGAACTCAGGGGTATTCTACCTCTAAGCTACACCCCAGCCCTTTAAAAAACAATTTTTTTTTGGAAGCAGAGTCTTTCTAGGATTGCTGATAGTCTTTCTAAATTGCTGAGGCTGTCCTCGAATGTGCTCTCCTCCTGTCTCAGCCTCCCAAGTACTAGGATTACAGGTGTGTGCCACTCGCCCAGCTGCCTTAGTGCTCTTGCGCATGCAGTTTTCTCTGTCCAGGATTGTTATGGACAGAATTATGTCCCCTCAAATGCATATGCCAAAAAATAAATACAGGCCCTATAAGGAGGTAACAGTGGCTAAATGAGATCAGAGAGTGGAGTTCTAATCAGATAGAACTGGTGCCCTGTAAGAGGACATCCCAGAGTGTACACCCTGTCCTCCATCCCCGCTTTTTCTCATCTGCCTCCCAGCTCTGCTCCCATTCTGAGCACACTCAGAGAAGGGCCACATGAACAGACAAGGTGGCCATCTGCAAAGAGCGGCCTCGCCAGAAGCCAGTCCTGAAGGCCCCTGGAACGAGCTTCTCAACTTCAGGGCAGTGAGAAATTCAGTGCCGCAGCCTCCCGGCCTGTGGCTCTCTGTTATGGCAGCGCGTGCAGACGAAGACAGGAACTGTTCCTCCTTTTTTTCAGGTCTTGTCTTAAAATCTCTTCATCCATCCAACAAATGTGTTGAGCACCAAGTCTCTGCCTGACTTTGTCCTTGGGACTCTATGCATATCACCTCATTATCACATATTCAGGGAAATCTTCTCTGAAACAGCATCATATTTACCTGTTTTGTGTTTTCAAAACATCCCAGGAAGCTAGGTGGGTGGTACATGCCAGTAATCCCAGTACTTGGGAGGCTGAGACAGGAGCATCGAAGGTCCGAGGACAAGATCTCAGCAAGATCCTGTTTCAAAATTTAAAAAAAGAGTGAGGCTGTGGTGTAGTTTGGGGTAGAATGCCCCTGGAAAAATAAAAATAAATAAATAAAAATCCAGGTGATCAAATCCAGCCTGGACAGCATAGTAATATTCTGTTCCAAAACAAAAACACCAAAAACAAAACAAAAAAAAAACCAAACCAGCCATATGTTGGGTTGGCCTTATGTTTATGCAGGACAGTAAAAACTGTCCAAGGTCACATAGCTGTGTGTCCAGGGTCTTGGAGCTGGGAGTAGAACCAAGTGTGGGTGACTACCTAAAAGCATTTTTTTTTGGTGGGGGGCACTGGGGATGGAACCCAAGGGCTTTTCTACCTCTGGGCTATACTCCCAGACCTATTTTATACTTTATTTGGAAACAGGGTCTCACTAAGTTGCTGAGGGCCTCACTAAGTAGCTGAGGCTGGCTTCAAACCTGTGCAATCCTCCTGTCTCAGCCTCCCAAGCGCTGGGATTACAAGTGTGCGCCACCACGCCTGGCTTTTTTATTCTTTATTTTGAAACAGAATCTCACTAAAGTATCTGAGGCTGGCCGTGAACCATGATCCTTCTGTCTCAGCCTCACAAATGCTGTTTACCTAAGCGTTTCTCCAGTGCCTTTGGTGAATTTGAAAATTTATGGGAGGTGAGGATAGGAGGGATAAAGGTGATGGAGCAAAGCATCAGGATGAAGACACCTGTCGTTCATTCAGAAAACACATGACGTTTGTAATCCCAGAGCTTGGGAGGCTGAGGCAGGAGGAACACAGGTTCATGGCCAGCCTCAGCAACTTTGTGGGCCCTCCACAATTCAGTGAGACTCTGTTTCAAAATAAAAAAATAAAATAGAACTTGGGTATAGCTTGGAGGTAGAATGCCCCTGGGTTCAATCCTCAGAATCACAAACAACAAAAATAAAAAATAAGAAAAGAAAAAGAAAACACATGGTTCCAGGGCTGGGGGTGTAGCTCAGTGGCAAAAAGGAAAATCAGAAAAAGGGAAACAAAAAAATATAGTCAGGAAACACAGGACTCTGCTTTCTACAGGAGCCAGCCTGCCGGGGCCATCATCCTTGTTCTCTGGAAGGGAGCCCATAGCCCCCTGCTTACCTCCTGAGTGTGCTTGGGCCCCTCTGGCAGGATGATTGCAGCTACCGGGGAAGCCCTGCTTCTGGGGAGGGAGCCTCTGCCTGTCCAGGGAGTGCTGCTGGAGAGATGGGGCTTATAGTCCTGGGTCTCAGGGAACTCCGGGTCTGACCCAGCTCCTGCCCCAGGAGATTTCAGTCTGATGGGGGAGATACGAGTCCACTCTCAGGGAGCTCCATCATGATGGGGGAGGCAGGCTGAATATATTCTCTGCATACAAAGAGGAAGGTTCAGGAGAGCACAGGCACCCCCGAGCAGCAACATACCCATGCTCCAGTTGGCACCCCCCACCCAGTTTTCTGAAAAGCGAGAGCATTTTCAACAAGTGAATGCAGGACAGGTTGAGGAGTTGGAAACCAGTATGAGTGGAAGAGGGGAAGGAACTTTCCTCCTGTTTGCCCTCCCCCTCCCTCCAGAAAGGCATTTCTGGAAGTCTCCAGTTGGTCTGGGACCTGGGCAGCTGCTCTGCGTCCAAGTCTATCAGTCCCTCAGCTGTCACTCTGCTCCCAAAATAGCAGTGGCTGGGGGGTGGGGTGGGGGTGTTTATCTGGGAAGGGTGCGGAGAAGGGGCACTGTAGCTGTATCTAAGGAGAGGAGTCTGCTGTGAGGTTCCTGACCCTTCTGGACCTTTCTCTCATGCTTTGGGGTGTGAGTGCCTGCGTCCCCCAGGACTGCCCCTGACCGAGTGCTTGTGGGACAGAAGATGTCAGCACCTCCACGTGGTCACGACTGTCCAGTCCAGGGAGGGGGAGGGCCCTGAGTATCAATGACAAACTCCAGGTGCACCTGCCCCTGTGGCCAAATATGGTGTGCAGACGCTGGCTGGAGGGATAAAAAGTCTGCTGGGTGGGGTGAGGGGCAGACTTTGCTGGCCGAGGTGGACCACGGAGCTCAGGAGCAGCGGTGGCATCCGGGAGGAAGCATCCCTGCTGAGAGAGTGAGCTGTGGGAGACCAGGCAGAGAGAGGGTGCCAGGGACCCTCGGACCTGTCATAAAGATGAGCCTGAGAGGGATAAAGGGGAAGGCACAGGGTCTCTCCCTAACTAGGGCCAGGTCTTGTAACATCCTTCAGGGCAATGGATTGGGAGCTGCAGGGGTGGGTCGCCTCCAAGCAGAGTCCTCAGCCTCCACCCCGGCGGGAGGGGACCTGGGACTCCAGATCTCAGGCCAGGGCCTGCCCTGCGTCTGACCAGCTGAGCGGCCCCTGTCCCTCCAGATGGCAGAGGCAGAAGCGGCACAGCTGAAGGAGGAAGGGAACCGGCATTTCCAGCTCCAGGACTACAAGGCGGCGACCAAGAGCTACAGCCAGGCCCTGAAGCTGACCAAGGACAAGGCCCTGCTGGCCACGCTCTACCGGAACCGTGCAGCCTGCGGCCTGAAAATGGTCTGGGGCCTGGTGTGGAGCTGGGCTGGGGATTTTCGGGGCAGGGACACAAGGCTGTGGAGGCAGCCCCTGTCCTGGTGGGAGCTGGCCACCCCCAGCCATCTCACTTGGGCGCCTCAGCTTAGAGAAAGGGACCTCCCACCGCCTGGTCTACTGCTCCACAAAGACAGAAATTCATCCAGGTCACATAGCCTAATGCCCAGTGCTTTATTTTTGTGTGTGTGCGGGTCTGGGGATGAAACCCAGGGGCATTCAACCTCCGAGCTATACCCTCTGCCCTGTTTTTTAATTCGTTATTTTGAAACAGGGTATCACTAAGTTACGGAAGGCCTCACTATGTAGCTGAGGCTGTCAGCGAACCCCAATCCTCCAGTCTAAGCTGGGAATGCTGGGATTACAAGTGTGCGCCACCATGCCTGGTGCCCAGTGCTTTTTTGATATATTTTTTTCTTTGTATTGGGGATTGAACCCAGGGGCAATTTACCTCCAAGCTATACTCCAGCCTTATTTATTTATTTATTTATTTGTTTGTTTGTTTGTTTATTTATGGTACTGGGGATTGAGCCCAGGGGCATTCTACCTCTGAGCTACAACCCCTAGTCTTATCTTATTTTTATCTTGAAACAGTCTCTCTAGATTGATGAGAATCTAAATACTCTTGCGATCTTCCTGTCTCAGCCTCTTTTTTTTTTTTTTTTTTTTTTTTGGTGGTGCTGGGGTTCCTGGAAGCCCTTCTACCTCAGGGCTACACTCCCAGACCTATTTTATTTTTTGGAAACAGGGTCTCCTAAGCCAGTGAAGCTGGCTTCGAACCTGCGCGATCCTCCTGTCTCCGCCTCCCAAGCGCGGGGATTACAAGCGTGCGCCACTACGCCCGGCGCTCAGCCTCTTAAGTATTGGGATTACAAGCTTATGCCACCATACTTGGCTTATTTTTTTTTTTTATTTTGAAACAGAATCTTATAGGTTGTGGAGAGTCTCACTATGTTGCCAAGGCTGCAGTCCTTGAACCTGCATCTTCCTGCCTCGGCTTCCCAAGTACTGGGACTACAGGTGTGCGTTGCTAAGCTGGGCTTCAGGTGTTATTTCACAGCATCTTAAGAACAGCTCTGTGAAGCTGGGTGTGGTAGTGCACACTTTTAATCCCAGTACTTGGGAGGCTGAGTCAAAAGGATCATAGGTTTGAAGCTAGCCTCAGCAACTTAGCAAGACCCTGTTTAAAAAAAAAAAAAAAAAATATATATATATATATATATATATATATATATATATATGTCTAAGAGTATAGCTCAGAGGTAGAATGCTCTGAGTTCAAACTCCAGTAGCAACAAACCCCCAAAATAAGCCTGGCCCTACCTATGCGGTAGATGTTGCTGTCACCCCCGTGTTACAGACAAGATACCCCAGGCTCAGAAGGATAATTAATTGCCCAAATTCTCCCAGGTGGTGGCAGAGCTGGGAATCAAGTTCTGGCTTGTCGGCTGCCAGAACATGTCCACTTTTCCATGCCCAGAGAAGGACGTGCCATGGGGCTCTGACAGCCTGCAGCTCCCCAGCAAGCCCGCTTCCATCTCTGTGGGGACTCTCTGGTGGTCTCTGCATTGAGCCCCCATTAACCGAGTCTCTTTCTCTGTCTCCATTTCTCAGGAGAGCTATGCCCAGGCAGCTACAGATGCCTCAAGAGGTAAACCCCCAACCCCCACTCCTGATCTTGTACTCACACATTCTCCCAGTGTAGTCCGTGCCTTTTTTTTTTTTTTTGGTGGTGGTGGTGCTGCTGGGATTGAACCCAGGGGCATTCTACCTCTGGCCTACACCTACACCCTTAGCCCTATTTTATTTTTTATTCTGAAACAGAGTCTCACTAAGCTATGGAGGGCCTCACTAAATTGCTGAGGCTGGCTGCAAGCCTGTGAACTTCCTGTCTCAGCTTCACAAGAACGGGGGTTATAGGTATACACCAACCGGCTTTTGATCTGATTACCATTTTTTTTTTTTTAAGAGAAACAGCAGTAATCTGGAGTGAGTTCAGAAGGGAGGGAATCAGCCTTAGAAGGGACTGGAAACATCTTTTGCAGAGCAGTTGATA
Source organism: Muscardinus avellanarius (assembly GCF_963383645.1). NCBI lineage: Eukaryota > Metazoa > Chordata > Mammalia > Rodentia > Gliridae > Muscardinus > Muscardinus avellanarius. The sequence continues at coordinate 31,439,160 of NC_137802.1, forward strand.
GAAGGGTCAATATTTAGTCCCAGGAAGGCAACTCCCAGGTGGACAAAGAGCCGCTTTCAAATACCTTAACGGTTGTCACAGGAAGCGGATCGGAGTCATCTCAGGCATTCCAGGCCTAGATTCAGGATTAAGGACAAAGTTACAGGGTGTATATTTTGGGAAGGAATAGGAAAGGGTTTTCTGATGGAGCTGCCTGGATGTCTTGAGAAGGAGAGAGCTCCCCATTGCTGGAGGTATGCAAGAATAAACTGGATGAGTGCTTGGCAGAGATCCTACAGCAGAGACGCAAGCACCAGGAATTGAATGAGATGACTCATAAGCTCTCTTCCTTCCTTCCTACCCTCTTCCCTTCCCTTTCTTTTCTTTTTTTTTTTTTGAGGGGGCTGTAGTGGGGATTGAACCCAGGGGCATTGTTTTCTCTGAACTATACCCCCACACTCCCAGCCCCTTTTAAATTTTATTTTATTTTATTTTATTTTATTTTATATTTCGTGGCAGTGGGGATTGAATCCAGAGACATTCTAGGCATTTTACCTCTGAGCTAAACTCCCAGCCCTATTTTATTTTATTTTATTTTATTTTATTTTATTTTATTTTATTTTCTTTCTTTCTTTCTTTCTTTCTTTCTTTCTTTCTTTCTTTCTTTCTTTTTTTTTTTCCAGTACTAGGGGTGGAACCCAGGGGCATTCTACCTCTAAGCTATACTCCCAGCCCTTTTTTAATTCTTTCCTTCCTTCTTTCTTTCTCTTTTTTTTTGTGGTACTGGGAGTGGAATCCAGGGGTTTTTATACCTCCAGGCTATACTCCCAGACCTATTTTATACTTTATTTGGAAACGGGGTCTAAGTTGCTGATAGCCTCACTAAGTAGTTGAGGCTAGCTTCGAACCTGTGCTGTCCTCCTGTGTCAGCTTTTCAAGGGCTGGAATTACAAGCATGTGCCACCACACCAGCTTTTTTATTCTTTATTTTGAAACAGGGTCTCATTAAATTGCAGGGGGGTCTCACTAAGTAGCTGAGGCTGGCCGAGAACCTGGATCCTCCAGTCTCAGCCTTCCAAGTACTGGGATTACAAGCATGTGCCACCACGCCTGGCTCACAGCCCTGTTTTTTGAAACAGAATCTCTCTAAGTTGCTGAGGGCTTCATTAAATTTCTGAGGCTGGCCTTAAACCTTCAATCTTCTTGTCTCAGCCTCCCAATTACTGGGATTACAGGGATGTATCCCTACTCCTGATTTGGATCTTACTTTCTCCCTAACAAGGGGATGGCATGGGCCAAGTAGTCCACATGGGTGAATATTCCTCAAGGGAGACATGCTCTCTGGAACTGAGGTGGAGGGTGGGGAGAGGAGGCCCGCAGCCCCGCCCCTGAGGCTCTCCTGTCCCCCATCCCTAGCCATCGACATCAACTCTTCCGACATCAAGGCTCTGTACCGGCGGTGCCAGGCGCTGGAGCACCTGGGCAAGCTGGACCAGGCCTTCAAGGATGTGCAGCGCTGTGCTACCCTCGAGCCACGGAACCAGAGCTTCCAGGAGACTCTGAGGAGGCTCAACACCAGCATCCAGGAGAAGGTGAGCGGGACCTCCTCCCACACAGCGTGGCTGGTAGAGGGTGAGGAAGCAGGACCTCACGACAGAGCTCTGTCCATGCTCTGAGCTGGGGCAGCCAGGGCATGGCATGCACCACAGGATTGAGATGAGCTGTGCAGCCTTCGGAAAGCACAAGCCAGCCTGGGCCAGAACACAGGTCTTTTCAATGTCAGATGGAAGCATTTTTTTTTTTTTTTTTGGTGGTACTGGGGGTGGACCCCAGGGGCTTTCTACCTCTGGGCTATACTTCTAGACCTATTTTATACTTTATTTGAAAACAGGGTCTCACTAAGTTGCTGAGAGCCTCACTAAGTAGCTGAGGCTGGCTTTGAACCTGTGTGATCCTTCTGTCTCAGCCTCCCAAGTGCTGGGATTACAAGTGTGCACCACCATGGCCTGATAGATGGAATCTTTTTTTTGTGTGTGTGTGTGTTTTGGGGTGGAACCCAGGGGCATTTGATCTCCAAGATACACTCCCTGTCTATTTTTTTTTTTTATTCTTTATTTTGAAACCAGGTCTCACTGAATTGCAGAGGGCCTCACTAAGTAGCTGAGACTGTCTGCGAACCACGATTCTCTGGTCTCAGCCTCCCGAATGCTGGGATTACAAGCGTGCGCCACCACGCCTGGCTTAGAGTAATCATTTTAAAAGATGACGATCAGTTAGTGTGTTAGTAGCATGATCTTCCTCTTTCTAGGAAGATAGAGGCTGAATGAGCTACCTGGGATTCTGGGGATGCTGATGAGGGATAGAGGAGTCAGGAGCCGGGGGCAACATGGCATCTTTGCCAGGAAACTGGGCTGGGGTAGGAGAGCCTAGCCGGGGAGCAGAACCCTGCCTCTTGGTCCTGGCTCCTCTGCTGACCTGAGGGACGCCTTGGGTGTTGGTTTCCTCCTGTGAGAGCAGGAGGGGATATGCTCACTCAGCTCCTTGCTCCCAGACTCAGTAACCCATGGCAGCTCCATGGCACACTGCCCAGGCTGCAGACTCGGGCTGAGGAAGTATAACGAGGTCAGAGAAGGGGTGGGTGAGTGAGAAGCTAAAGGAAACGAGCCCAGACACAGGCGGAGTGTCAGCAGGACCAAACAGTAAGGCATGGAAGGGACTGGCAAGATGGCCAGTTAGGAAAGAGCATCTTAGAAAAGATCTGGGGTTGGTCTGGGATGTAGCTCAGTGGCAAAGCTCTTGCCTGGCAAGTGCACCACCCTGGGTTCGATCCCCAGTCCAAAAAGACAAAAAAAAAAAAAAAAAGATCTGGGGTACTGGGGCTGCGGGGTGTGAAAGGATCTGTACACCCAACACAACTCTGACTTGTTTAAAGTTTGATGCTTGAAAGCTGCTTCCGGTTTATGAACCTGAAGACACATTTCTTTTTTTCTTTTTTTTTTCTTTCTTTCTCTTTCTCCTTTCTTTCCTTCTTTCTTTCTTTCTTTTCTTTTCTTTTTTTTTGCAGTACTGGGGATGGAACTGGGGGCATTCTACCTCCGAGCTATACCCCAGCCCTGTTTTTTATTTTTTATTTTATTTATTTATTTATTTTTTATTTTTATTTTTTTTTGTTTTTAATGGTACTAGGGATGGAACCCAGGGGCTTTCTACCTCTGGGCTACACTCCTAGACCTATTTTATATTTTATTTGGAAACAGGGTCTCACTAAGTTGCCGAGAGCCTCACTAAGTAGCTGAGGCTGGCTTTGAACCTGTGCGATCCTCCTGTCTCAGCCTCCCAAGTGCGGGGATTACAAGCGTGCGCCACCACGCCCGGCTAAAGATTTCAAATGTGTTTTGTGTAATATCAGTATTAGTGACTAAGTACATATGTTTCCAAAGTGAACCCAAGGGTGTTCTACCTCAAAGCTATACTCCCAAACCATTTATTTATTTATTTATTTATTTATTTATTTATTTATTTATTTTGGTAGTACTGGGGTTCCTGGAAGCCCTTCTACCTCTGGGCTACACTCCCAGACCTATTTTTACATTTTTATTTGGAAACAGGGTCTCCTTAAGCCAGCGCGCGTGGCTGGCTTCGAACCTGCGCGATCCTCCTGTTTCTGCCTCCCAAGCGTGGGGATTATAAGCGTGCGCCACCACGCCTGGCCCTCAGCCCTGTTTTTTATTCTTTTTTTTTTTTGAGACAGGGTCTTGCTGAGTTGCAAAGGGCCTCACTGAGTAGCTGAGGCTGTCCACAAACTGCGATCCTTCTGTCTCAGCCTCCCAAATGCTGGGATTATAAGCGTGAGCCACCACGCCTGGCCTGGAGACACACTTCTATTTTAGTCTTCCTTCCTTTAGTTCTTTCTTTTTCTTCCTTTTTTTCTGGCACTGGGGATTGAACCCAGAGGCATCATTCTATCTCTAATCTAGTCCTATTTTATTTTATTTTCTGAAGCAGAGTCTTGCCAAGTTGCTAATGGCCTCACTAGGTTGCTGAAGCTGGCCTCAAACCTGTGATCCTCCTGTCTCCGCCTCCAAAGTACTGGGATTACAGGTACATGCCACCAACCCTGGCTACCTTTTTAATTGTCTCGTGGCCGATTTACTATAGAATTGGGCTGATGACCCCTGCTCTTTCAAGACTATTGTGATGTTCCAATGGGCTAAAAGAAATGTAACTAAATCATAACTGTATTGGGGAAAAGACTTGATTCTACTCACTATTCTGTCCCCAGCATCTAGAGCAGTATCTGGCACCCAAACATTATTCATTAACATTTGTTGAATGAATCATGAATGTGCTGGGGCTGAGAGTAAACTAATATTTACTGAGATGAATAGACCAAAATGGTGTGTGCGGTTCGTATCCACGAATGCCTCCCTCCTGAATCCCTTCTCTTTCCTCAGCTCCGTGTGCAGTTCTCCACAGACTCCAGGGTACAGAATATGTTTGAGATCCTCCTGGACCCAAACAGTGAAACTGATAAGCTGGAAAAGGTAAGTGTCGGGTGTCTCTGGCCAGCAGAGGGCGCTCTGGGACCCGCGGCTAGAGATGGGGCGCTGCCCTTCAAGAATGCTGAGGGAGAGCCAGGCGTGGTGGCGCCCGCTTGTAATCCCAGCATTTGGGAGGCTGAGACAGGAGGATTTTGGCTCGCGGACAGCCTCAGCTGCTTAGTGAGGCCCTCCGCAACTTAGTGAGATCCTGTTTCAAAATAAAGAATAAAAAATAGGGCAGGGGGTGTAGCTCGGAGGTCGAATGCCCCTGGGATCCATCACTAGACCCTCCTCCCAAAAAAAGAATGTGGAGGGAAATTGGTCCAACATCAATTATATTAGAAAATAGCGTATGGACCACAAGAACTGGGAGTAGGGCGAATTCCATGTGGAGAGTCATGCAGCAGGGTCAGATCCTGTCTTTAAGATGCTGATATTTTGTTCATCACAGTTTTTTTTTTTTTTTTTTTTTTTTTGGTGGTACTGGGGTTCCTGGAAGCCCTTCTACCTCCGGGCTACACTCCCAGACCTATTTTTACCTTTTTTTTTTTTTTTGAAACAGGGTCTCCTAAACCAGCGCGCATGGCTGGCTTTGAACCTGCGCGATCCTCCTGTCTCTGCCTCACAAACTCGGGGATTACAAGCGCGCGCCACCATGCTTGGCCAATCACAGCTTTTTAATATTAATTTGTAAAAATAGGTCTGGGAGTGTAGCCCGGAGGTAGAAGGGCTTCCAGGAACCCCAGCACAACCAAAAAAAAAAAAAATAAAATAAATAAAATAGAGTACTAAATAGGGTGTTGTGACACACGCTTATAATCCCAGTACTTGGGAGGCTGAGACAGGAGGATCAAGGTTTCAAAGCCAGCCTCAGCAATTTAGTGAGGTTCTTAGAAACTTTGTGAAACCCTGTTTCCAAATAGAAGAAAAAATAAGGCTGGGGGTGTAGTACAGAGGCAGGAGGCCTCTGGGGTTCTATCCTCAGTAACACACACACACACACACACACACACACACACACACACACACTCACTCACAAAACAAAAAATAAAATTGTATTAAATATTTACTATATTATGATATCTTTTTAAATTTTGCACTCAAGGGAAATGTCTCACCATAATTTCAGCCCTGAGAAATAAGAGCATGTTCAAGTAGTGATTTATTTCATCTAGAAATATTACAAAGTCATTCTGAAGTATTAAGACTTTAGTCTTAATACTTTACTACAGCTTTGTGTGTGTATGTAGCACTGGGAATTGAACCCAGGGGTATTCTACCAGTGAGTTACATACTTACTCACCCCCCTTTTTTCAGAGTTATTTTTAAAATGGATTTTATTTTATTATGTGGTCCTGGGGATTGAACCCAGGGGATTTTATCTCTGAGCTATATCCTCAGCCCTTCTAATGTATGTGTGTGTGTGTGTGTGTGTGTGTGTGTGTGTGTGTGTACATTCGTGTTTCTGGGGATGAAACCCAGGGATATTCTACCTCTAAGCTACATTATCCCATTATTTTAAAACAAAGTCTTGCTAAGTTGTTCAGAGTTTCACTATGTTGCTAAGGCTGTCCTCAAACCTGAGATCCTCCTGTCTCAAGGTGTGTGCCGCCAAGTGTATATGGTTATATTTTAATATAAGTGCAATCGAAGTGAACATATCCTTCTGTTTTTCAATGTTTTTGTTCCTCAAGTGACTCTGAGGTTTTTTAATCTAGGATTTCACTATTTTGTTTGTTTGTTTTTGGCAGTAGATATTATACCCAGGGGCATTTTACCTCTGAGCTATACTCCCAGCCCTTTTTTTTTTTTTTTTTTTTGGTGGTACTATGGGTGGAACCCAGGGGCTTTTCTAGCTCTGGGCTATACTCCCAGACCTTTTTATACTTTATTTGGTAACAGGGTCTCACTAAGTTGCTGAGAGCCTCACTCAGTAGCTGAGGCTGGCTTTGAACCTGTGGGATCCTCCTGTCTCAGCCTCCCAAGCACTGGGATTACAAGCATGTGCCACCACGCCTGGCTTTTTTTTTTTTTTTTTTTAAGACAAGGCCTGCTGGGTGTAGTGGTGCACGCTTGTAATCTGTAATCCCAGCACTTGGGAGGCAGAGACAGGAGGATTGTGCTGGTTTGAAGCCAGCCGCGCTGGCTTAAGAGACCCTGCTTCCAAATAAAAAAGTATAAAAAAATAGTCTGGAAGTGTAGCCCGGAGGTAGAAGGGCTTCCAGGAACTCCAGTACCACTAAAAAACAAAACAAAACAAAACCAAAAGACAAGGCCTTACTAAGTTGCTGAAGATGGCTGTGAACCTGTGATCCTCCTGTCTCAGACTCCCAAGTGCTGGGATTATAGCTGTGTGCTGCTGCATCCGGCTGATTTTACAGTTTTGATGTTGTTTTGTGGTACTAGGATTGAAGTCCCTAAGTTGCTGAGGATGGCTGAGAACCTGTGCATGTAGGTCTGCGCTTTACCACTGAGCCACATCCCAGCGCTTGTCTATGACTTTCACGGCTGCAGTATATTTCACCAAGTGGTCTCTCTGTAGGTTATTTGACTTCCTTTTTTCTCTGTAGGTTATTTGACTTCCTTTTTTCTTTTCTTTTTCTTTTTCTTTTTTTTTTTTTTTGCAGGTCTGGGGATGGAACCCAGGGGCATTTGACCTCTGAGCTACACCCCCTGCCCTATTTTTTATTCTTTATTTTGAAACTGGGTCTCACTGAGTTGCAGGGGGCCTCACTAAGTAGCTGAGGCTGTCCGCGAACCGTGATCCTCCAGGTCTCAGCATCCTGAATGCTGGGATTACAAACGTGTGCCACCACGCCAGGCTATTTGACTTTTTTTGAATGATGTTCTCGAGGTGCGTTTTCAGGAGGATAAAGGCAGAGCATGTCCTGGAGTTCTGAGGACTCCTTCCCTGCGGCAGCTGCTCGCACATGCCCAAGGATGAGGCCCGGCAGTCCTGCCTGCCTCCTGACTTCCTTCCCTCTTCCTTCCTCAGGCTGCCAACAACCTCATTGTCCTGGGCAGGGAGGAAGCAGGCGCTGAGAGGATCTTCCAGAGTAACGGAGTGGCGCTGCTGCTGCAGCTCCTGGACACCAAGAGGCCTGAGCTGGTGCTGGCTGCAGTGCGGACCCTGTCGGGCATGTGCAGCGGCCACCGAGCTCGGGTGAGGGCCCGCGGATGGGTGTACTCAGCACAGATGGCTGCGAGTCCATGGGTCTGGAGGGTGGCGCGTAGCCAGGGCTGTGGCTGGCACCAGCAGAACCTGATACAAAGTCTAAAGTGTTCCCCTGTCCTCAACTTTGGTTTTATGGTCCCTGACAAGAATGCTCCAGACCTTTTCCCTTTGAGCTGGTAATGGGTTTGATTAAGCAAGGGTAGGTTACTGGAAGTGATATCACGGGCTGGGTGTGGTAGTATATGTCTACAGACTCAGTACTTAAGAGGCTAAGACAGGAGGATAGCAGGTTTGAGGTCAGGTTCAGCAGTTCCTTAGCAAGAACCTCAGGAATTTAGAGAGACCCTGTTTAAAAATTTAAAAGTTACCTGGGGCCGGGCATGGTGGCGCACGCTTATAATCCCCGCGCTTGGGATGCGGAGACAGGAGGATCGCGGAGGTTCGAAGCCAGCCGCCTGGCTTAGGAGACCCTATTTCCAAATAAAAAAGTATAAAAATAGGTCTGGGAATATAGCCCGGAGGTAGAAGGGTTTCCAGGAACTCCAGAACCACACACACACACACACACACACACACACACACACACACACACACACACAAAGTTAGCTGGGTGTGCTACTGCATGCTTGTAGTCCTTGGGAGGCTTGGAGTCCTTGGGTGGCTGAAACAGGAAGATGGCAAGTTCACAGCCAATCTCAGCTACTTAATGAGGCCCTCACCAACTTAGTGAGACCCTGTTTCAAAATAAAAAATAGGGTTGGGGGTGTAGGTTGGAGGTAGAATGCCCCTGAGTTCAATCCTTAGTAATGTAACAACAACAACAAAAAATTAAAAATAAAGTCAGATGTGGTGTCGCATGGCTGTAATCCCAGTACTTGGGAGGCAGAGACGAGGGTTGAAAGTTCAAGAACAGCCTCAGCAAGTAGTGAGACTCATCAACCTAGCGACACCCTGTTTCAAAATAAAAATAAAATAGGGCTGGGGGTGTAGCTTGGAGGTAGGATGCCCCTGGGTTCAATCCCCAGTATTGCACACATACACACACGCGTGCGCGCGTGCACACACACACACACACACACACACACACACACACACTTTAAAAATAAAAAATAGCCAAGTGAAAAATAGCTTGGACATAGGATATTCCTGGGTTCAATCCCCCATATAAGAGAAAAAGAGAAAGGAAGGAAGGAAGTTAGTTTCCTGGGATTCACTGAATGCAAAGGCATGATATTTCATATTTCTTTATACTAAGTCTTTGAAACCCAGTGTGTATTTTTCACCTTTTCCACATCTCAGTTTGATCTCCCCGTGTTGCAAGGGCCCAGAGCTCTATGTGAGGAGGGGCTACTGTATTGGATGGTGCAGCTCTTATCCTTTGGGAAGAGGTTTCCCAGACCACGGATCTCATCAGCACTCAGCTGCCTGTCCCACTGCCCTGCAGCATGGACGGGGAGTGGTTACTGCCCACCCCTAACTGCCTGGCAGCAGGAAGGCACCGGCAGTGCCACTGACTATGTCTGTCTGGGGTTCTAGGCGACTGCGATTCTGCACGCAGTCCGCATAGACCGCATCTGTGGCCTCATGTCTGTGGAGAACGAGGAGATGTCTCTGTCCGTCTGCAACCTGCTGCAAGCCATCATCGACTCCCTGTCTGGGGAGGACAAGCGGGAGCACCGAGGGAAGGAAGAAGCCCTGGTTCTAGGTAAGGGATGTTCCTTCAGTTTTGGTTCAAGTGGTCCCAAAGGAACTGTCAGTCTCCACCTCAGATTGGGCATTTCCTGTGCGTGGAGGTGGCCCAGTTTGTTTGTTTATGTATTAAAAAATTTTTTTGGTGGTACTGGGGATTGAACCCAGAAGCAGTCTACCTACAAGCTACATCCCTAGCCCAATTTTATTTCGTATTTGGAAACAGTATCTTGCTAGGTTGAGAGTCTCACTGCTGGCTGAGACTCTCCTCAGAACTGTGATCCTCCCATCCCAGCCTCCCAAGTACTGGCGTTACAGGAGTGTGCCACCATGCACAGCTCCCAGTTTTATTTTTATGTTTGTTTTCTAATTATAAAGTATGAGAGGCATAATAGCAGTATTTGCAGTAGCCAAAAGGTGGAATTAATACAAGTGCTCGTCGAAAACTAGATAAGTAAAATGTGGTGTATGTATCCAGTGGAATATTATGCAGACTTAATAGGCAAGGAAGGTCTGACATGCTACAGTGCAGGTAAACCCTGAGTACGTTAAGCCAAGTGAAAAATAAGCCAGTTACAAAGGACAAATACCTTACGATTCCACTTCTGCAAGGTACCTAGTGGGGTCAAACTCGTGGAGACAGAAGAACAGTAGTCTCCAGGGGCTGGGAAAGGGAAATGGTGGTTGCTGTTTAATGAATACAGAGCTTCAATTTTGCATGGTAGAAATGTGTGGGTGGTTAGTGGCGATGATTGTATAACAGTCTGAGTATACTTAATGCCACCAAATTGTGCACTTAAAAATAGTTAGAATGAGAGCCAGGCGTGGTGGCACACAATTGTAATCCCAGTACTTGAAGCAGGAGGATCGCGCAGGTTCAAAGCCAGCCTCAGCTACTCAGTGAGGCTGTCAGCAACTTAGTGAGACCCTGTTTTCAAATAAAATATAAAATAGGTCTGGGAGAGTAGCTTGGAGGTAGAAAGCTTCTGAGTTCCATCCCCTGTACTACAGAAACACACACACACACACACACACACACACACACACACATACACACAAAAGGTTAAAATGGGAGCTGGGTGTAGTGGCACACGCCTGTAAACCTAGTACTTGGGAGGCTGAGACAGGAGGATTATATATTTAAAGTCAGCCTTGGTTAATTAGCAAGGCTCTCAGCAACTTAGTGAGACCCTTTTTTCAAAATAAAGAATAAAATAGGACTGGGAGTATAACTCGGAGGTAGAATGCCCCTGGGTTCAATCCCCAGCAACACACACACACACACACGTTGGTAGCCATTCTCTGCATTCATCTATGTTCGCATCTGTAATTGTTTCCTTTGGACAGATCCTGGCAATGGGCGTCCATGTCAGTGGCTATGCACATAACTGAAGCTCTTTCTCCATCTTGCTTTCTGACTCCTCTCTGAGAAGGAGTATCAGTCCATACTTTCCCATTCCTCTATCCTCTATTGACCTGAATGGTTGGAGGGCTTTACTTTTCTGCCTGCCTGCCTCTCAGCTCCATCCTAAAATGAGAACAAAAATCTCTGAGACTTGGGGAAATCAGATGGAGCTGGAAAAGGCAGGCATCTCTCTTTTTTTTTTTTTGGTACTGGAGATTGAACCCAGAAGCTTTCTACTTGTGATTTATACTGCCAGCCCTATTTTATTATTTTTTATTTTGAAACAGGGCCTCACTAAGTAGCTGACGCTGGCAATCCTCCTGTCTCAGCCTCCCAAGTCCTGGCATTACAGGTGTGTGCCACCATGTCCAGCTGAAAATTTCTAATTCTTGCTATTTACCTCTCTCTTTTCATTTCTTAGATACCAAAAAGGACCTGAAGCAGATCACTAGCCACCTGCTTGACATGCTGGTCAGTAAGAAGGTGTCTGGGCAGGGCCGGGACCAGGCACTGAACCTGCTCAATAAGAACGTGCCCAGGAAGGACCTCGCCATTCATGACAACTCCCGCACCATCTACGTGGTGGATAACGGTGAGGAGGGGGAGGGCATGGGCACCAGGGCGCCTGGCGCTGAGCAGAAGGAGGAGAGCTGAGGTCCTTGTCTTGAAGGAGTCTTCAGTCCCAATGGCAAGGAGGGATAGGTATTAGAATATTAGGATCCACCAGTGGGTGGATCTAAGGTGTGAGCTAAGGTTCTGAATTTAGGGCCTGAACACACCCAGAAAGTGTCTAAGCACACTCTCAAAACATCTGAGTGGAGTTGCCTGAAAATCACAGGACTCCCAGTAACCATGGAGTAACATTCCTGGCAGTCTCATGGTTGGCAAAGTACTTCACAGGTCTTCTAGAAGGGAGAAAACCATCGAGCTAACTTTTTTATCTCTCCTTTTGGTGCTGGGGATTGAAACCAGGGCTTTGCATGTGCTAGGCAAATGTTCTGCCACTCAGTTACAGCCTGGATGGCTGTTATACCAGTACTTGAGAGGCTGAGACAGAAAGATCATAGGCTTGAGACCAGCCTTGGCCACTTAGGAGACTCTGTTTCAAAATAAAGAATAAAAATAAAACAGAGCTGAGTTGCAGTCCGGAGGTAGAATGCCCCTGGGTTCAAGCACCAGGCCAAAAAAAAAAAAAAAAAAAAAAAAAAGGAGAGAGAGAATGTTAGCACTGGTCAAGTCCTCTGAAATCAACTGCTCTTGATTTTGAAAATGTGAAAATGGAGACCCCTAGAGGGAGGTAGATTGCTTGTGGTAGGGGCAGAGTCGGTGGGGAATCTGGGCTTCTTGTCCCCATTCCCATGCTCTATACCCTGCATGTGTTGCCTGAAGACAAGGTTGGTGATAAGATATGCTGAGTGAGGGGCGTGTCTGTGAAGGCAGACAGGCAGGAACTCACGCTGGCCTCTGTCACCTGCAGGCCTGAGGAAGATCCTAAAGGTGGTGGGGCAGGTCCCAGATCTGCCCTCTTGCCTGCCCCTGACCGACAACACTCGCATGCTGGCCTCCATCCTCATTAATAAGCTTTACGACGACCTGCGCTGTGACCCAGAGCGGGATCACTTCCGCAAGATCTGCGAGGAGTACATCACGTGAGTGTCCTGGCCCAGACTGTGTATTAGCTATCTATGGCTGTGTAACAAATTGTCCCCAAACTTAGCCATCGTAATCAATCATAAACAATCGTAATCATTGATTACTTGGCTGGATGGGAGGTTTCGGCTTAGGGTCTTTCCTGAAGTTACAGTCCCATGCTGGTACCCAGGATGGTACCCTCCCATAGCTGCACATTGGTGCTAGCTATTGTAGGCAGGCTCAGTTCCTCCCCATGTGGACAGGCTGCTGAAGAGTCCTCAGCACAAGGCAGCCAGCTTCCCTAGAGTGAAGAGGGAGGAAGGCCAATGTTTTCTGTACTCCACCCTTGGCAACCACACTCCAACAAATCCACCACATTCTGTTCATTAGAAGCAAGTCTCTAACTCTAGCTTTGTGGGGAGAGAGGTAGGTTCCACCTTGTGAAGGAAGAAGTGTCACAGTATTCTTAGGCAAGGACTGGGGCTGTAGCTCAATGGTAGGGCACTTGCCTTACATATATGAGACCCTAGGTTCTATCCCCAGCACCACAAAAAAAATAAATATTAAAATTCTGGAAATATTTTTTCAAATGCAGGTATTTATTTATTATTTATTTATTTATTTATTTATTTATTTATTTATTTATTTTTATGCAGTACTGGGGATAGAACCCAGGAGCATTCAACCTCTGAGCGACACCCCCAGCCCTATTTTTTATTCTTTTTTTATTTTTTGGAAACAGGAGGATCTCACTGAGTTGCAAAGGGCCTCACTAAGTAGCTAAGGCTGTCTGTGAACCGCAATCATCCTGTCTCAGCCTCCCAAATGCTGGGATTACAAGCATGTGCCACCACACTCAGCTTTTATTTATTTATTTTACCAGACATTAAAAAAAATTTGTCCCCCCCAACTGCAAGTTTTTTTAAAAAAATGTGCTTTTATTGGTGCATTTTAGACTCACATCATAATGTAAATCATATTGACAATTAAATACATTCACACGGCCCTTGGTGCCTCTCCCATTTCCCCGTTTCCCAGTACAAAGTACTGAGATTGATGCTGGTATATTCATGTATATACACGGAATCAATGGGAATTTTTCCATTAATGAACCTCAGTCTTCCCTCTCCCCTTGCCTCAGACCACTGAGCCCTACTGAGGTTTCTCCTCCATCATCTGAGTCTTTCTGGTATCCCAATTACTCCCCACTTGTCCATATTAGAGAAAACATATGACCCTTCACTTTCTGTGACTGGCTAATCTCATCAACATAATGTTATCCAGGTTCTTCCATTTTCTTGCCAATGGCATAATTTTGTTCTTCGTTATTGCTGAGTAGGATTCCATTGTGGGTATTTCCCACAATTTTGTAATCCATCATCTGTTGCTGAACACCTAGGTCCGTCCCATAATTTAGTTATTGTGAATTGTGCTGCTGGGAACATGGGTGTGCATATATTACTATAGTTCTCTGATTTCGACTCCTTTGGAAAGGTATCCAGGAGTGGTATAGCTGGATCTTATGGTAGGTCCATTCCCATTTTTCTGAGGAATCTCTACACTGATCTCTATGGTAGCCGAACTAATTTGCAATCCCACCAATAGTGTAGAAGAGTTCCTATTTCCCCACATCCTTGCCAACATTTATTGTTTTTTGACTTCTTGATGATTGCCATTCTGATTGGGGTTGGATGGAATCTCAGTGTAGTTTTGATTTGCATCTCCCTGATTATTAATGATGTTGTTGAACAATTGTTCATGTATCTATTGGCCATTTGTATCTCTTTTTTTGTGAAGTGTCTATTCAATTCAGTTGCCCTTTTTTTTTTTGTGTGTGTGTGGGTCTGGGGATGGAACCCAGGGGCATTTGACCTCCAAGCTACACCCCCTGCCCTATTTTTGATTATTTATTTTTAAACCGGGTCTCACTGAGTTGCAAAGGTCCTCACTAAGTAGCTGAGGCTGTCTGCGAATTGCAATCCTCCAGTCTCAGTCTCCCAAATGCTGGGATTACAAGTGTGCGCCACCACGCCTGGCTGCCCCCCCCCTTTTTTTTTTTACTGGGCTATTTTTTTCTTTTTTTTGGTGGTACTGGTGGTGGAACCCAGGGGCTTTTCTACCTCTGGGCTATACTCCCAGACCTATTTTATATTTTATTTGGAAACAGGGTCTAAGTTGCTGAGAGCCTCACTAAGTAGCTGAGGCTGGCTTTGAACCTCTGTGATCCTCCCGTCTCAGCCTCCTAAGCACAGGAATTACAAACGTGAGCCACCACGCCCGGCTTTACTTTCAATTTTGACAGGGTCTTTCGAACTTCCTGAGTCTGGCCTTGAACTTGCAATCCCCTGCCTCAGCCTCCTGAGTAGCTAGAATTACAGTAGTGCACCACCGTACCCAGCTCTTCTGATCTCTTTTGAAAGAAACCATTAGAGAACAAAACCACCACCACCACCACCACCACCACCACCACCACCACCACCACCACCACCAACAACAACAACAACAACAACAAATGATTCTCGACTCCCCAGATTTGCTAACCCCTGCCCTCCCCACCCAGCTGCCCTCAGAGCTCCTCCTGGCGTCTCTGGCTTTGCCAGCCTCTGCTTCAGCTTTTCTCACTAACTTTTGGCATCCCTTACAAGACCCCAAGCTGAGTTCCATTCCGTCGTGTGATAGAAAGGGACGGAGAGAGTGTGCAGCTCCCATGCGGGTCCCCGGGCTGTGGAAGCCGTTTGCCTTAGCTGCTCGGCGCTGTGGGCTGCAGGCCGGCGGCCCCCAGCTCTGCCTTTAAAACTGTCTCAACAAGCCGGGCGTGGTGGCGCATGCTTGTAATCCCCTTGCTTGGGAGGCTGAGACAGGAGGATCGCACAGGTTCGAAGCCAGCCTCAGCTCCTTAGTGAGGCTCTCAGCAACTTAGTGAGACCCTGTTTCCAAATAAAATATAAAATGGGTCTGGGAGTATAGCCTGGAAGTAAAAAGCCTCTGGGTTCTATCCCCAGTACCACCCCAAAATAAATAAATAAATAAATAAATAAATAAATAAATAATAAAACTGTCTCAGCTGTGGAAAGTGCCCCTCCCTTCCCAGGGTGGCCAGCATCTAATGATCTGCCCCTAACCCCAACTTGGGATAACTTTGCTGGGTGTCCCAGCTCTGGAACCCTTCTCTTCTTAGGCCAAGGCTTTTTTTTTTTTTGCTGGGAATTGAATCTGTAGCCTTGTGCTTTTTGAGCAAGCGCTCTACCACTGAGCTACATCCCCAGCCTTTAAAAAAAAAAATTTTTTTTATGGTACTGGAATTGAACCCAGGGGCATTGTATCTCTGAGCTATACTCATAGCCCTATTTATTTATTTATTTATTTATTTATTTATTTATTTATTATTTTTGCAGTACTGGGGATGGAACCTAGGGGTATTCTACCTCTGAGCAACACCCCCAGCCCTATTTTTTATTTTTTATTTTGAAACAGGGTCTTACTGAGTTGCAAGGGCCTCACCAAGCAGCTGAGGCTGGCTTCGAACCTGTGTGATCCTCCTGTCTCAGCCTCCCAAATGCTGGGATTATAAGCGTGCACCTCCACGCCCGGCTCTTGTTTTTTATTTTGAAACAGGTTCTTGCTAAGTTGTTGAGGCTGGCCATGAACCTGTGATCCTCTGGTCTCAGCCTCCCAAGTATGGGATTGCAAGCGTGTGCCGCCAGGCCTGGCTTTTGAGGCTGAAGCTTGGTGGTGACTGTACTGTACAGCAGGACAGCACCTCCCTCTGCCCATCCTTCTTCCTCTATCTCCCAGGAGCTCTTGCGCATAACCTCCCCGCATGTCCACCGCCAAGTCAGAGTGTCCTTCCTGGGGAACAGGCCCTGTACACATCTGTTATGTCATTTATCCTCTCCACAATTCCAAGGAGGAGGAGGAGGAGGGAGGAGGAGGAGGAGGAGGAGGAGGAGGAGGAGGATTCTCAGATTACAGATCAAGAAGCTGAGGCTCAAAGAGGTTCAGTGAATTACCCAACATCCCACAGCACATGAAAGATAGATAGAGCCAGGACCCCAGTCCAGATCTGCCTGCTTCCACACCTCACATTCTTTCCACCCCCATGAACCGCTTCTCTTGACAACCCTTGCCTTCTCTTTTAGGGGCAAATTTGACCCCCAGGACATGGACAAGAATGTGAATGCCATCCAGACGGTGTCCGGGGTCCTGCAGGGCCCCTTCGACCTGGGCAACCAGCTGCTGGGCATGAAGGGCGTGATGGAGATGATGGTGGCGCTGTGCGGCTCGGAGCGCGAGGCCGACCAGCTGGTGGCCGTGGAGGCCCTCATTCACGCCTCCACCAAGCTCAGCCGCGCCAGCTTCATCATCACCAACGGCGTGTCGATGCTCAAGGAGATCTACAAGACCACCAAAAACGAGAAGATCAAGATCCGCACGCTCGTGGTGAGTAGGCCCGGGGCCACCCAGCTGCCCGGTACCGACACTGTGCCAAGCACCAGGGACCCCCCAGCACGAGCGGGGCATGGCCCCGTCCCTCAGGAGGCCCCGCACCAGGGGCACGCAGACTCACTCACAGCCCCTGCAGAGCAGGGTGATGTGCAGGGCTGTCACCTTTGTAAGACAGGTTAGAAAGAGACCCTGAGGAGATCGCTTGCATTCAGGATGGTACGACCGGCGTAGCCGTTGAGTGGTGGTGCACGCTTGTAATCATAGTACTTGGAGGCTGAGATAGGAGGATCGCAGGTTCGAGGATAGCTTCAGCAACTTATTGAGGCTCTCAGCAAATTTGAGAGACCCTGTTTCAAAGCAAAACATAAAAACAGGGATGGGATTGGCCGGGCATGGTGGCGCACGCTTGTAATCCCCGCGCTTGGGAGGCGGAGCCAGGAGGATCGCGCAGGTTCGAAGCCAGCCCCGCTGGCTTAAGAGACCCTGTTTCCAAAAATAAAAAAGTAAAAAATAGGTCTGGGAGTGTAGCCCGGAGGTAGAAGGGCTTCCAGAAACCCCAGTACCACCAAAAACAAACAAACAAAAACAAACAAACAAACAAAAAAAAACAGGGATGAGATTGTAGCTCAGAGGTAGAATGACCCTGAGTTCAATCCCCAGAACCAAAATAAATTTACTTGAAAGTCAGACCCTGTGTTTACCCTGCTGCTTCGTCCAGAAGCATTTTCAGAGCAAATACTGAAGCGTTCGTTTTCTTCATTAGCTTCTGCGTGGCACAATTAAAGCTGCTTCACTTTGTCTCTTCGTTTTGCTGAAATTCTACCTCCGAGCTACATCCCCAGCCCTACTTTTTATTCTTTATTCTGAAACAGAGTCTCACTAATGCACGGGGGGCCTCACTAAGTAGCTGATCCTTTCTTCTTTCCTTTTTCCTTCTTCTTTTCTTTTGCTTTTGTCAAACTGAGGATTAAACCCAGGGGCAGTCTACATCCAGATGTCTCTTTCTTTTTGTTAAATGGGTCTCACGAAATGACTGCCTGTAGGCTCGGAGCCTGCCATCTTCTGTCGTATTCTCAGGGATTACAGGGGTGCACCACCATAGCTAGCTTCTTCCTTTCTTTTTTTGCTGTACTGGGGATTGAACCCAGGGAGCTTTATCACCAAACTACAACCCCAGCTCTTTTTATTTTTTTATTTTGAGACAGAGTCTGACTAAGTTGCCCAGGCTGGCCTCAAACTTGTGATCCTCCTGAGTTGCTGGGGTCACAGGCCTGGACAACTGCACCCCACTTCACTGATTTTTTTTTATCTTGTAAACAATTACAGAGTAGAGATGAGTTATTGATCTGGTTTTTCATTTATACCGTGTGTGTGTGTGTGTGTGTGTGTGTGTGTGTGTGTGGCACTGGGGATTGAACCCAGGGCACCCCAGCCCAATTATTTATTTATTTATTTATTTATTTATTTATTTATTTATTAACAGGGTCTCACTAAATTCAGAGGGCCTCATAAGTAGCTGAGGCTGGCCACGAACCTACAATTCTCCTTTCTCAGCCTCCCAAGTACTGGGATTACAAATGTGTGCTACCATGCCTGGCAATCCCAATTTTTAAAAACACTGGTGTTAGCCTCTGCCCTGGTGAATTTTCATTTACATAAAACTTGCCTTGTTTTTATCCCTAATAAGACTCCACTTTTCCTGGGTTAAACTTTGCACATCTGAACGTGTTCCCTGCATGCCATGGCTTCTCTTGCCAGTGTTGATGTCCTCACGAGGCCGACCGCTGCGGTTACATGCAGATGGTTGGCATTTGCTTGTGTGGATTTTTCAAAACACATGCAAAGTCAAAATGGTGTGGACATGGGGCTGGTGAAAGCGTCCAGCTGGGCACATGCCCGCCCAGGCGGGAGGAATCAGGGAGGGTGCCTCAGGGAGGCGGCTCCTGGGCGATGCATGTCATGCCAAGGAGAGGGGCCAGGTGTTCTGGTCTCAGGGGCCCGTTCGAGCCCAGCTGGCCCAAGGCCCCGTGCCCTGTCCCCGTGCATGGCTGCCTCCTCCCTAGGGCCTCTGCAAGCTCGGCTCTGCGGGCGGCACTGACTACGGTCTCAGGCAGTTTGCTGAAGGGTCAACCGAGAAGCTGGCAAAGCAGTGTCGCAAGTAAGAGGGGTTTCCCAGCGCTCCGTGTGGGGTCTCTGGGGTGCGCGCTTGTATATCCATTGGGATCTCCCTTCTCCCTCCGTCTGGAGTCCCGACACCTCCCCAGAGCTCTCCCTCCCGCTTCCAGGTGGCTGTGCAACGCGACCATAGACACCCGCACCCGGCGCTGGGCAGTGGAGGGCATGGCCTACCTCACGCTGGACGCCGACGTGAAGGATGACTTTGTCCAGGACATCCCTGCCCTGCAGGCCATGTTCGAGCTGGCCAAGGCAAGTGTGGCCCTGACTTCCAATTCAGAAAAGGGCTACTGGGTCTCAGGTCCCCTGCCCCGGGTACATCGGGCTGGCCACTTCCCGTCTCCTGCCCTCGTCTTCCCTACCTGTAAGCCGGCTCATGACTCTTTCTGCCTCCCAGGCTGAGGGAGGGTGAACGAGAGGACAGCGTATTTGCCTGTGGCCCTCAGGAAGGGGGATCTTGAGGGACCCAGGCCGTGCCTGGCCTCCTCTGGAGGCGAGGAAGATGTTTGCACCAGGGCCGGAACGCAGGGTGTCCGCTGCCGCCCAGTCCCCACTCCAGCCACGAGGGCGTGTGTGGGAGGAGCGGGGCAAGCGGGTTCTCAGGCGAGCCCTGCCGCTGCTTCTTGGGGGCACCTCTGTCCACCCCTGTGAGCAGAGCCATCCCCCTCCTTCCGTACCACTTACATTTCTCTAAGATGAGCCCTTCGGCCATGCTCTTCCCAGGCCCACCTGCCCGCTTAGCCAGGGAGCTCTTTTGGAAGCACAGGCTGGTTCCAAAGCTCCTGTCTGCCTTTCCTTCAACCCCGTGCTTCCAGACCAGTGACAAGACCATCCTGTACTCGGTGGCCACCACCCTGGTGAACTGCACCAACAGCTATGACGTCAAGGAGGTCATCCCTGAGCTGGTGCAGCTGGCCAAGTTCTCCAAGCAGCACGTGCCCGAGGAGCACCCCAAGGTGGGCGACCCAGGAGGGGTGGTGCCGTCAGACCCCTGGAAGAGGAGGGATGGAAAAGCCAAGGCGCTGTGGGGCCCGGGGAGGTGGGGTTTGGGACGAGGCACCCATCAACGGAAGATGATAATGGTACATTTTCCCACCAGGTGGTGCTGATGCTTTATCTTTGCTTTCTTTTTCCCCTTCCTTTCCTCCCTCCCTCCTTCCCTCCCTCTTCTCCTGTCTCCCTTTCTTTTTTCTTTTCTTTTCTTTCTTTCTTTCTTTCTTTTTTTTTTTTTTTTTTGGTGGTACTGGGGTTCCTGGAAGCCCTTCTACCTCCGGGCTACACTCTCAGACCTATTTTTATATTTTTATTTCGAAACAGGGTCTCTTAAGCCAGCGCGGCTGGCTTCGAACCAGCGCCATCCTCCTGTCTCCGCCTCCCAAGCGCGGGGATTACAAGCGTGCGCCACCACGCCTGGCTCCCTTTCTTTTCATACTGGGAATCAAACATGGGGGTATTCTACCTCTGAGCTACACCCCTGGCCTTTTTAAAAAATTGAAAGAGTCCTGCTAAATGACTGAGGCTAGCCTCAACCTTGTGATCCTCCTGTCTCAGCCTCCCAACTACTGGGATTACAGGTGTGTGTTGCCACACCCGGCTTGTTTTCATTTTCTTTTTTGGGGAAAAAAATCAACAGTTTTGTAGTCTGCTGAAAGAAATAGAGCCATGATGAACATTTTGTAATTTATGCTGCTGACTTCGTGGATGTGAGACAGTTTTATTTTCATGCTTCCAAGGCATGAACATTTGGGGAGGAATAATGAGAGGAAGGACTTGGTCAGCATTGGCCCAGGTGTTACCATTTCCCTCCTAACTTGAAGATATGATGATCCCCTGCGCACAAGGGTATGATGGGACGTGATTTGCATATGAAGACATATGCTAAAATATGCCCAGGTAGTAAAACCATTCAGGTTTTATTTATTTATTTATTTATTTATTTATTATTATTATTTTGGTGTTATTGGGGGTGGAACCCAGAGGCTTTCTACCTCTGGGCTATACTCCCAGACCTATTTTATATTTTATTTGGAAACAGGGTCTCACTAAGTTGCTGAGAGCCTCACTAAGTAGCTGAGGCTGGCTTTGAACCTGTGTGATCCTCCTGTCTCAGCCTCCCAAGTGCAGGGATTACAAGCGTGCGCCACCACACCTGGCTACCATTCAGGTTTTAAAAAAAATGATTGAGCCAGGCGTGGTGGCGCACGCTTGTAATCCCTGCGCTTGGGAGGCTGAGACAGGAGGATCGCGCAGGTTCGAAGCCAGCCACGCGCGCTGGTTTAGGAGACCCTGTTTCCAAAATGAAAATGTAAAAAATAGGTCTGGGAGTGTAGCCCGGAGGTAGAAGGGCTTCCAGGAACCCCAGTACCACCAAAAAAATAAAAAAATAAAAAAATAAAAAAAAAATAAAAAAAATGATTGAAGTAATAATATTGCAAAGCAAACAAAAAAGGTGGACAGTAAGGAAGAGAAAATAATAACTCACAGTGATATCCTCTTCATGTGACCACAGTTGGCACTTTGGTATGTTATATTGTCTAGCAGAGACTTTTTTTCTTTCTATAGTTATAATCAAAATGTAGTTGTCATTTAGTGCTGGATTTTGGAAAAAAATACTTGTTTTCCCCATTTCCATCCTGTTCTCTGAATCATTTATTCATCATCATCATCATCATCATCATCATCATCATCATCATTTTGTGGTACTAGGGATGGAACCTAGGGGCATCTACCTTTGGGCTACACCCCAAGCCCTATTTTTAAAAATTCTTTATTTTGAAACAGGGTCTCACTAAATTGCAAAGGGCCTCACTAAGTAGTAACTGAGGCCGTCCACGAACCATGATCCTTCTGCCTCAGCCTCCCAAATGTTGGGATTACAAGCGTGTGCCACCATGCCCGGCTTCTGAGTCATTTTTTAAAAGTTGCAGTTGTGAGTGAGGCCTAATCCCAATACTTGGGAGGCCGAGACAAGATTACAAATTCAAACCTAGCCTCAGCAATTTAGTGAGACCCTCAGCAATTTAGTGAGACCCTGTTTCAAAAATAAAAAATAATCCCAGTATTTGGGAGGCTGAGACAGGAGAATCGCAGGCTCATGGCCAGCCTCAGCCTCTTAGCAAGATCCTCTACAACTTAGTGAGACCCTGTTTCAAAATAAAAAGTAAAGTAGGGCTGAGGATATAGCTCAGAGGTAGAGGCAGTGGACATCTTTGGGGGTCCTTATTCCACCTGCCATGAGAAGTCAGACGTGGAGCATCTTTAGTTCCAGTATGGCTCGGCCTGGTGCCCAGGCCCCTTCCCCATTGCCACCCTCTCCTCCCCAGGACAAGAAGGACTTCATAGACATGCGGGTGAAGCGGCTTCTGAAGGCGGGTGTCATCTCTGCCCTGGCCTGCATGGTGAAAGCAGACAGTGCCATCCTCACCGACCAGACCAAGGAGCTGCTGGCCAGGTGCAGCTGCAGGGGGAGAGGATGGTGGGGGGCTAAATGAGGGATGAGCCATTCTCTGTCCTGGAGGAAAGACTGAAGGGGACCGGCATTGGAAAGTGCAGCCCAGTGGGGAGCAGAGAGGTCACAGTTAGGGTACTGCAATGGTGCTGTAAAGATGGGGCCACGGGGAGCTGGCTGCAGCTCAAGCAGTGGCCTCCAACCAGATGTTGGAAAGGTAAGTGGTTGGGCAGCCGGGAAGCCTCCTGGTGGAGGTAGCGATTCAGCAGAGCCCTAAAAGAAGAAAAGGAGCTACCTAGTGCAGGGGAGGGACGGGCTCAGGCAGAGGGAATAATGTATGCAAAGACACCTAGAATGGAGGGACAGTAAGTGAACTGTAAGGTTTCTTGTGGTGTGGCAGAATGGCCAGGAGGAAGTGGTGCTAGGTGAGACCTGAGAGGAGGCCAGGGTCAGACCACGGAGGTGGAGCTTTGCTGAGTGGATGTGTGGGGGACAGCAAGGAGCCACTGGTCATCTCCATACATGGGAAAGGGAGCGGCTCTCTGAACCCTTGCTTGGCCTTGCTTTCTCCCTGCCATGACGGTGTCTCCCCAGCGTGGCTCACTCCAGGGCACAGGCGTGCAGTGCGCACTCTCCAGGCGTGGCCTGTTTGTCCTGGGGTCTCCCAGGCCCCATCTGGCTGGCTTGCAATGCCTGTGCAAAGGGTGCTGCTGCATCAAATATTCTTCATTATCCTTGGTCCTGCAGGGTATTCCTGGCACTGTGTGACAACCCGAAGGACAGAGGTGCCATTGTGGCTCAAGGAGGCGGCAAGGTAATGGGGAAGGATAAAGTCTTTGCTATCCTAGAAGGTGATTTGATGGGGAGGAGCGTGTGTGTGTGTGTGTGTGTGCATGTGTGAACATATGTGTGTTTGCATGTGTGTGTGCATTCCCTTGCCTGGCCCAAGAATCATGTACGCCCACCCCATCCCAACCTCCCAGAACACAATCACTTGGTTATTTGCACTGTCTGCTCATGGCTGCAAGCCAATTTCTGCTTGATTTGATAATGTCATGGTGTGTACTTTGGAATCCCATTTATCTGCCTTACCATTGGAAAGAAGCCTGGTGCAAAGATACAGACCATGGACTCTTCTTGAGGGGACTTGTGGTTGAGTCCTTTCTTTCCCTTTTTATTTGTGCTAACCTTGGGCATACTTACTCTCCCTGAGCCATAGTTTCTTCATCTGTAAATTGGTGGTGATGGAGGGATTACACACTTTTCAGAGTGTTATGAGGATTAGATAAAATATATATAAAGTATTGCCAGATAGAATACATGTAAAACTCACAGTAGGTACCCGATACATGGCTGCTATTATGAATAAGGTTTGACTTGGGAAAAAAGTGAAAAAAAATGCACTTATTGATTATCTTTCCAAAGCTGAAGGACATATGGAGAGGCGGGAGGAAGTGGGGGTTAAGAGACTTTGGTGGGCTTTGTGAACAGGGGGAATAAATCTGAGATTAAGTAATTGTTTTTACATGATACTCAAGGGCTGGTTATATTGCAGTCTCCCTGAACCTTTGATGGACAAAGGGACAGACAACTTGAGTGGAAAAATGGCAGCTGGGAGAGGCCTCCGGATGTCTGTGGCCAAATAGTGACTGCATCCTTTTTTGCAGGCCCTGATCCCTCTGGCTTTGGAGGGCACCGACGTGGGTAAAGTGAAGGCAGCCCATGCTCTGGCCAAGATTGCTGCCGTCTCCAACCCTGACATCGCCTTCCCTGGGGAGCGGGTGGGTGTTTGGGATGATGGGGCGGGGCAGGGAAAGGAGTAATCCTGCCTCTCAGGATCACTGTGGAGTTTAAATGAGAAAATGCTCTAGAAATTTAAAGTTGGCCACCTATAAATTCAAGGGACTAGGGGAACATGGTCCCCACCCAACCCCATCCATGACCCCTCTGCACAGGTGTATGAAGTGGTACGGCCCCTCGTGAAACTCCTGGACACACAGAGGGACGGGCTCCAGAATTATGAGGCTCTCCTCGGCCTCACCAACCTGTCTGGACGGAGTGACAAACTCCGGTGAGCGAATGGGGCAGGAGGGGTCGAGGGGACAGAGGCAGTCCCATTAAGTGTTTAGATGAAATTTTCTATACATCACATGCTAAAACTGCTGTGCTCAGAGGACAGCATCTAAGGCACTGCGTAGAAACAAGGGAGAGAGATCGTGTTGGCACCTGGAAGGACCACACAGTGAACACAGGAATCCAGAGAACTGCAAAGACACTTATCCCTAAAGTTGTTAAAAGATATCCAGGTGGAGTGGTGGGGAACAGTGCTTTTCTTCTTGGAAGGACATAATGAGTTGTGATTTCTCATTCTCAAGAGGCAGAAAACTCAACCCTAACTGGTGCATGCATTAAGGAAATGTACTGACTCATTAAAAAGTCTGTCTGGGTTAATCTAGGATTCAGGTGTAGTTTGATGCAAGGGTTACCAAGCTGGCCCAGCTGCTGGTTCTCGCCATTTTTCCTCTCCTTTTCTTTCCTCTCCTCTCTTGTTGTCTTAATTCTCAGATGGACTTTTCCCTTCTTTCATGATCACAAGTTAATTCAGACTTTACATCTTCTGGGCATATGTTCAGCAGGAAAGAGAAAGAAAGAGAATGCCCTTCCCAACAATGGTACAAAAGAACCTCCCGTGGGGTGACATGTTCACCCCAGCATGCGTCCCTGTGGCCAGGATGCTTTGTCATGTCATTTAGTTTTACACGTGGGGGGCCCTCCTGGAGCTTGGAGCAGGTCCGCTGCCACCCAATCTGTGCTGGCTGAGGATGGAAGAATGACCCTGGGAGGTCATTCCTGAGGAGAGCCCCACCTGCTCATGACAGAGGACTCAAGGGCCTCTCTTCCTCCATCCTCCCACCAGGCAGAAGATCTTTAAGGAGAAGGCCTTGCCAGACATTGAGAACTACATGTTTGAGAACCATGACCAGCTGCGGCAGGCGGCCACGGAGTGCATGTGCAACATGGTGGTCAACAAAGAGGTAAGGTGGGGCCCAGGATGGGGATGGCAGTGACACAGGCAGGGAGGGTCAGGCCGGAAGGCAGGCCTGGCGTGGGGATGTGGGGCTGTTATGATGAGTCCACAGTAGCACTTTGGCCATAGTACCCAGGAATCTCCAAAGCCTAGATAACCCCGCCCCCATCCTTGTAGGGCTTTGAGAAAAACATTCACGATGTGATATTATCCCATGCTGGGGTTTTGACTCCTAAGCTTGTGCTATATGAGGTGGAAGGTACCATTTCCCTGAGCTACTGGCCTAAGTTATATCATAGCAAAGCAGGATACAGAACCCAGGCCTCTGAGAGGTCAAGAGACAAGACCACTTCGGCATTTATGAAAGCTCCATGTGTAAAAAAAAGATGAAGAAATGTCAGAATACAGTTATGATCCATTTTAGAATATTTTAAATGCTAGCATTTAATGAACCATCCTGTTGCCATGGAAACTGCAGTGCGCTATCACTGTGCTCATCACAGAATAATTATAGGATTTATAAAAATAAAATGAGTCCAGAACGTGGCTCATGTTCCAGGATTGGGAGAAATAATGACCGGTTAGTAAATGCCTTCTTCCCATACTCTCAGGGTGTCCCTTGTAGGGCGTGATCCCATCAAAGACACAATGAGGATACAGAACCCAGGCTCCTCCTGAATCTGTTACCAGGCCAATTATGAGGCCCTGTGTGAAGCACAGTCTTACACACACACACACACACACACACACACACACACTCACACACACACACACACACACACACTTTCTCTCTATATATACATATGTGTGTATTTGCATCTATATATGTGTACACATTTTTTCCTTTGTGGTACTGGGGATTGAACCTAGATGCATTTTACCTCTGAGCTATATCCCCAGCCCTATTTTAATTTTTATTTTGGAACAGGTCTCACTAAGTTGCTAAGGGTCTCACTAAGTTTTTGAGGCTGGCCTTGAACCTGCAATCCTCAGCCTCCCAATGACTAGGATTGCAGTCATGCACCACCGCACCCGGCTCTCTCAGGTCAATATTAAACTCTACGCTTACACTGTTGTAAATGGAAAACTCAATCAATGAAAGTATATTGGAGTCAGCAGAAACAAAACTACCAGGGCCTCCTGGGGAGCTGGCCTAGGGCTGGGCTGGGGCCTGGAAGTTACATGGGAGAAAAAGTATGTGTCTGGGGAGTCATGGTCCTGTTAGAAATCAGTTTCCATGGTGTCATAAGAAAAGACTCATGTTTGAAAATGGCTCAGCAAGGTGATTTTACTTTTTTTTGCAAAAAAGGTCTTGCCACTAGGGAAGCTAGGTATGCATGCACTCTGAGCTGGAAGTGTGCCCAGTTTTAATATTCCTAATGCAAATTTCCACACAGTGCTCTTATTGGTGGGAGTGTGGTTTCACAGTCTTAATGCGGTTGGCTAATTGTTAGGAACAGAATGCTGGGGGAGAGGTTGCTATTTGCAATTCTCAGAAGGCCCTCAAAAGCCATGACTACACAAGGTTACGAAATAGTGACTACTTAAATTAAGCTAATCCTTTGATAGAAAAGACTTAATTATATTCTCACAGTGGTGGGGTGCAGAGAGAGAGGATCCCATAAGGCCGGCACCTTCCTTGGAGGAGCACAGCCGCTGCAACAACCAAACCCAAACTTGACAGTGGCCCCATCCGGGTAGAGGATGGCTTCTCACTTGCCATTTCAAAGTCCCATTTGTACTGGGTGGCTCCCTTCCAGGCGATGACCCAGGGATCCAGGCTTCTTGGATCTTTGAGCGCTGTGACCCCGCCTCATGCTACCTTGGGAGCAGCCTCTATTCCTGTGGTGAAGACCCCAGCAGCCTGGCAGTGACACCCTCTGCGGCCCACTCCAGGTGCAGGATATGTCTTTCCCCTCAGCGGGTGCAGCTGAGAGCACTTTTCTCTGAGCCATGCCCCTGACTCCCTCAGGTCCAGGAGAGGTTCCTGGCTGATGGAAACGACCGGCTGAAGCTGGTGGTGCTGCTCTGTGGGGAGGATGACGACAAGCTCCAGAATGCGGCTGCCGGGGCCCTGGCCATGCTGACCGCGGCACATAAGAAACTGTGCCTCAAGATGACCCAGGTGGTAAGTGCGGACCCTGAGCTCTGGACCCTAGGGCTCTGGAGAATCTCCCCACCCCAGGCCAGCTGCCTCAGACAAGCTGCCAGTCCTTGGGACAACTCCTCCCAGCCCTAGGTATCTGTTCTATCACCTAAAGAGAGGAGGCTCTGCCTCTTTCTGCCTCCTGTGATCATTATTTGGACTTCTCCTTTATGCCAGCTTGAACCCTCTCACTGTAGTTCAACCCAACGCCTTTGGTTCTATCTATAACTTACTTATTTTTTTGCAGTACTGGTGATTGAACCCAGAGGCATTCTACCTTTGAGCTACACTCCCAGCCCTATTTTTTTATCCTTTATTTTGAAACAGGGTCTCACTAAGTTGCAGAGGGCCTCACTAAGTAGCAGAGGCTGTCCGCGAACCTGCAGTCCTCCTGTCTCAGCTTCCCAAGGACTGAGATTACAAGCATGCGCCACCACGCCCAGCATAACTCATCATTTAAGAAAATAATAATAATAGCAGGGTGCAGGGGTGCATGCCTATAATCCCAGAGAACTGGGAGGATGAGGTAGGAAACTTGCAAGTTGGAGGAATGCCTGGGCAACTTAGTAAGACTCTGTCTCAAAATAAAATAAAACGGGCTGGAGATGTAGCTCGGTGGTATGCAGGAGGTCTTGGATTTAATCCCAATTACTACAGAAAAAAAAGAACAACGATAACAATAACAATAGTAGCAATGCCAACTACTGCTGTGGGACTCCTGAGCTCTTTGGAGAAGCACAGAAGCAGGTGGGCTGCCACAGGGCAGTGTGGCTCCATAAAGAGGCTACAGGTCCCCTAAAGTGAGTGTGACCATCAGCTCCAGTGGTGGGATTGTAGCCACCGCAGCACGCGTGATGGCAGTGATACTGATACAGTCATAAAGACAGGATGCAAAAAGGAAATTTCCTCATTTCACCAAAACGAGCATAGTTTTAGGGCATCGTGTTGGCTGATGGTGGGAAATGCAAATATCTCGGTTCAAACATATTCACATCTGGGCTAGAGGCAGGCTCTTAAATCATCAAAGGGCAATTTAGCAAATTACCCCCAGTGATCCCAGGGAGGGTCGGGCCCTGGGCCCATTGTTAGTGACTCATCAGCATAGAAGCTGCCCCTGAACCCCACCACAGCCAGCTCAACTTTCACTTCCTTTCCTGGGGGTAGGAGAATCCATGCAGTTACAAAAGTGTGCCTAGGATCTCAGATGCCAAACTTTTGCCTTTTCCTCCCTTTGGGTCTATCTCCCCATCTGAAAAAAAAAAATGCATGTAGGAAGCAGGCCTGCTGGCTAAGGTTGGTTTCCCCAGGGAAGACCTTTGGGCTGGTGTCAAACCCTCATCCCTGCCCACATCCTCATGCTGAGAGCTCACTGCACTCCAGCTCCAGACTAAGCTTTTCCTTAAGAGCTCATTAGGCTAGCACGCGGTTAGAGGTATACAGAGCAGATGATAGAGGAGGCTCCTGAGGCTTAGAGAGGGTAAGTCACCTAGCAGAGGCCATAGAGTTGGTAAGTACTGAGCTGGGACCTGGTTCTCTGCACCCAGAACTCATGCTGACTCCTGTCCTACTCTGCTGCCGTGTGTGTGTGTGTGTGTGTGTGTGTGTGTGTGTGTGTGTGTGTTGAATGACAGAGGAGTCAGCCTCCTGGTTCTATCCTCAGCTTTAGCCCTGGTTCTGTAGTAATCAAAGTGGCCTAGGGTCTTGCTTCCCTGCACAGTAGTTGGACATCTTCACTACTGTGGATGGTGGATGGAGGAAGAATGGGGGAGAGGATCCGCTCCAGACTCTTGTCTTGATTCCAGTCAAAGTCAAGGCTGGTGGAGAGCGTGCCCTGTGCCTGCGGCTCTTGTCTCAGAGGGCACTTGGCTTGGCAAAAGCAGGCATTGTCCGTGAACCCAGGGAAAATCCTTTTTTCTGAACATTCTGTATCCCCATTCTGCTCAGACATGCAGCAGGCCTCTTTGCTTCTTGAGATGCTTATAAAATAATAATTGGCTGGGTGCAGTGGCACATGCCTGTAATCCTAGTACTTGGGAGGCTGAAATAGGAGGATCACAAATTTGGAGCCAGCTTCCTCAATTTAGGGAGGCCCTCAGTAACTTAGTGAGACCCTGTTTCAAAATAAACATAAAATAAAGCTGGGGGTGTAGCTCAGAGATGAGTGCCCTTCGGTCCAATCCCTGGTAACACATGCACACCCCCCCCCACACACACACGGGCACAAATTGAATGGGGGCTGTTAAGACATGTGTGGAATTCTCTAGTACTTCCACATGTGACATGTGTGGCCATAGTTAAGTTACTTAGCTGTTAGCCAGGCGTGGTGGCAAACACCTGTAATTTCAATACTCGTAAGGCTGAGACAGAAGGATCAAAGGTTTGAAGCCAGCCTCAGCAATTTAGAGAGACACTCTGCAACTTAGTGAGATCTTGTTTCAAAATAAAAAAAATAGAATAGTGCTGGTATGTAGCTCAGAGGTAGAATGCCCCTGGGTTTAATCCTAGCACCACAAAACAAAACAAGACAAACAAACAAATAAAAAACCCCCAAAACAAAGCAAAAGTTACTTAGCAGTGGGCCTGGCCAATGCTCTCTGCTTGTCTCATCCCCACATCTCCTCTGTCTCCTCACTGGTTCTTTGATCCATCTTCCCCATTTCCCTCTCTCCAGACATCCCAGTGGTTGGAGATCCTGCAGCGGCTTTGCCTGCATGACCAGCTGTCAGTCCAACACCGGGGCCTGGTCATCGCCTACAACCTGCTGGCAGCTGATGCTGAGCTGGCCAAGAAGCTGGTGGAGAGTGAGCTGCTAGAGATCCTGACCGTGGTGGGCAAACAGGAGCCGGATGAGAAGAAGGCAGCAGTGGTCCAGACAGCCCGAGACTGTCTCATCAAGTGCATGGATTATGGCTTCATTAAGCCAGTGTCATAGACGAGGCCCATAGGGCTGCTGCAGCGGGTCCTGTACCGTGTAGTTCTGAGCTGGGCACTCCCAGAATGTAGGTCCATCTAAGGATCATAGCATTACATCTAAATATAAGGGAAAGACTTTACAGTTCACTGAGCCGTGGCTCTTCCTGTTTGTCCTGGGAGAGTTTGAATGTTTCTAGCTCTCTTGCTTCCTCTTGACTTACATTTGTTATGTTTGAGAGATTCTTTCATCCATGACTAGAAGATTGGTTGGAAATTCTTTCCATACCCTTTCTGAAGGCCAGGATCAAGGACTAAAGTTCTTTCTAGTTTGGAAAATGGACTGTGTGGTAACTAACAGGCATGAGACTATAAAAAATAATGCTAGCCAGGCGTGATGGTGCACACTTGTAATCCCAGCATTTGGAAGGCTGAGACAGGAGGATCTGGGTTCGCGGCCAGCCTCGGCTACTTAGTGAGGCCCTCTGCAACTTGGTGAGACCCTGTTTCAAAATAAAGAATAAAAAAAAAATAGGGCTGGGGGTGTAGCTCAAAGGTAGAATGCCCCTGGATTCCACCCCCAATACCACACACACACACACACACACACACACACACACACACACACACAAATGCTATTGTATTTGGATGATGACTTGTGCTACTTTTCATACTCTCACTCCCACACTGAATGAGGCTGTTCAGAACTACATGTTTCAGCTGCAGACCCTGGCCCAGCCCCAGATCCATTCCCATTGCCCAGCTGTGAGGGGGATGCAGATTATGTTAAGTAGTGTGACATGATCATTATAATTTGCTTGGGAGAGTCTTCCAAGCAAGCTGGACATGATGGATATAAATAATTTAAACTCAAAGTACTTTGAGCAAAAAATAAATCATTCATTGACATATATATCTTGGCCACCAGGGAAAAGGTCTGACATTATTAGACTCAGAGATTCCAGTGTTGTCATGAATATTATTCTTTGTGTATATTTCTTTTTCTCCCTCTCATCTCCCCTCCCCTTATCTTGTCCTTGATTTTCTTTGGGTTGAGCACATTCTCTGGAAGGCTCTCCCCATGTGATAGGAAGATAGTTCCCAGCAACTCCAGACTTATATAGTTGTTAGAGTTCATTATGGTAGAGAAGAAAAAGGACCATTCCCAACAACTCAGCAAAATGCCCAGGAATGACTAGGTCATATTTCCATCCAGGAGTCAATCAGATCCAGAGGCTCATGGTTGGACTCAGGTCATATCTGAAAGTCTGGGGTGGGAAGGAGCTTCATCCTATCCAGTTGACTTGGATTGATTGGAATTACTAAGGAATAGAAGAGACATATCACCACAAAAGAATGCATGTTGGGCAAACCAAAGAGCATGTTCTGTACGTAAAACTTGGCCACAGAAGAATGACGTAGCAATACACTTATAGATCTGAATGTCTCTATTAATATTGCCTTCTAGGCATGATTAAGATACCTGTGATCAAGTACTGCATCCCAATATGTTCCAATTCTACCCATATTTATTGCAGGGTCAAGAGTTCTGGTATCAGCATTGGGTAGGGGGTAAGGCATTGAGATTTATGGCTCGCTCTTTCTTTCTCTCTCTCTTTCTTTCTTTCTTTCTTTCTTTCTTTCTTTCTTTCTTTCTTTCTGTATGTGAGCCCATGAACACATTCCAGCCTTGCTCATTTATTCAGGCACATGCATCAGGGCCGTGGAGTATGTGTATGCTTTTTCTGTTCTTGCTTCTGAGTAAAATTTTAGGAGAATGAACCTGAGTTTTGCACCCAGAAACCAAAGTGACTCTGGGGAGAAGCTGGATTTGGATTTGGGATGTCTGGTGCCCCTGAGTGTTACTCAGGATCGAATCCTCTGAGCTACATCCCAGTTTTTTATTTTCATGGTGCTGGGATTAAACCCAGAAATCTTCTATATCTGAGCTACACCCCCAGCCACATTTTATTTTTTAATTGTAAACCATCTTGTTAAGTTGCTGAGAACCTCATAAATTGTTGAGGCTGGCTTCAAAAATGTACTCCTTCTGTCTCAGCCTGCTCCCCCAAGTACTGAGATTATAGTTAAGTGCCACTATGCCTGTTTTAATTTTAATTTTAATTTTTAATTAAAAAATTTTTTTGCGGGTCTGGAGATGGAACCCAGGGGAATTCTACCCCTGAGCTACACTCCCTGCCCTATTTTTTTTTTAATTATTCTTTATTTTGAAACAAGGTCTCGGTCTCACTAAGTTACAGAGGGCCTCACTAAGTAGCTGAGGCTGTCCGCGAACCGTGATCCTCTGGTCTCAGCCTTCCGAATGCTGGGATTACAAGCTCACTAAGTTGCTGAGACTGGTTTTTTAAAATTTTTAATTTATTTATTTACTTATTTTTTTGGTGGTACTGGGGTTCCTGGAAACCCTTCTACCTCTGGGCTACACTCCCAGACCTATTTTATACTTTTTTAAATTTGGAAACAGGGTCTCTTAAGCCAGAGAGAGACTGGCTTCGAACCAGCGCGATCCTCCTGTCTCCGCCTCCCAAGCGCAGGGTTTATAAGCGTGCGCCACCACGCCTGGCACTAAGGCTGGTTTTAAACCTGCAACCCTCCTGTTTCAGCCTCACAAGTACAGGGATTACACGTGTATAACACCACACCTGTTTCTAAGATTTACGGTGCTTGATAAAATAATTAAAACTATTTGAGTACAATAAATATAATTGTACAGATACCTAGGATATCAGCTAGAAAGACACGGGATTGTTGCACTATTGGGATAGGAATCAAATGTTAACATAATACTCCATTTCACTTCCATAGAACAGGCATAAATATCAGGAAACTCTGGGCTTCTCAGGTCTTTTCTGAATAGCCCTTGGGTACACTAACTTTTGCATGAGCGTGTTTCACAGTAGGAAGCCAGTCTCATATCCTTCTTATGCTTGACAGCACATGACAGAGGACACTGAGGTGTAGCCCTTTTGAAAATCTGTACAATATTCTTTAGCAATCAATAATTAGTGTGTTTTGACCTCCATCCAAATTTTTCTTTTGTATAGAATGAGTGTATTGAGCTTCTTGCAAAAAAAAAATATCTCAGGGTGGGTCTTACCATCTTCACTTTCATGAGGTTATTACCTATGTGGCATCTGGGGCCAGCTCCACAAATCTTACTTTACCTAGGTCGATGAGACCACATTCTTTCATAAATGTTCTGCCAACAGTCCAAGAAGATCCAATTGGGAGAAAATGGTGAATGCCAGCCAGGCATGGTGGTGTACACTTGTAATCGCTGCGCTTGGGAGGTGGAGACAGGAGGATCGCACAGGTTCAAAGCCAGCCGCGCTGGCTTAAGAGACCCTGTTTCCAAAAATAAAATAGGTCGGCCGGGTGTGGTGGCGCAGGCTTGTAATCCCCGCACTTGGGAGGCAGAGACAGGAGGATCGCGCAGGTTCGAAGCCAGCCGCGCGCGCTGGCTTAGGAGACCCTGTTTCCAAATAAAAATTTAAAAATAGGTCTGGGAGTGTAGCCCAGAGGTAGGAGGGCTTCCAGGAACCCCAGTACCACCAAAAAATAAATAAATAAAATAAAATAAAATAGGTTTGGGAGTGTAGCCCGGAGGTAGAAGGGCTTCCAGGAATCCCAGTACCACCAAAAAAAAAAAAAAAAAAAAAAAAAAAAGAAAATGGTAAATGCCTTAATCTGATTTTTGTCTCCCATTATCTGGCTAAGAAGTACTCATGAGAGGACTTTAAGAAATGCTGAAACTGGGCATGGTGGTGCACACTTATAATCCCAGTACATGGGAGGCTGAGACCGGAGGATCATGATTCTCAGACAGCCTCAGCTACTTAGTGAGGCCCTCTGCAACTCAGTGAGACCCTGTTTCAAAATAAAGAATAAAAAAAGGGTTGGGGGTGTCACTTGAA
The DNA here is from genome assembly GCF_963383645.1 of Muscardinus avellanarius. Taxonomy (NCBI): domain Eukaryota; kingdom Metazoa; phylum Chordata; class Mammalia; order Rodentia; family Gliridae; genus Muscardinus; species Muscardinus avellanarius. Next base: position 31,473,669 of record NC_137802.1, read on the forward strand.
GGTAGAATGCCCCTAGGTTCCATCCCTAGTACCACACACACAAAAAAAAAAAAAAAAAAAAGAAAAAAGAAAAAGAAAGAAAAAAGAAAAGAAAAGGAGAAAAGGAAAGAAAGTAAAAGAAAATAGAGCTGGAGATAAAATGTCCTTGGGTTCAATCCCTAGTACCACAAAACAAACAAAGACAGGAAGGAAAGAAGAAAGGAAGGAAGGAAGGGAAGAAGAAAGGGAGAAAGAAAGAAACAGAGAAAAGGAGAGAAAGGAAGTGTGGCTGGCTGTGAGCCGAGACAGGACAATCAGAGGTTCTAAGCCACCACTAATAACTTAGTGAAACTCTCAGTTTCCAAATAAAAAAATAAAATGGACTGAGGGTATGGCTTAGAGGTAAAATGTCCCTGGGTTCAATTTCTAGTACTACACACAAATAAAAATGAAAATAAAGCCGGGCGTGGTGGCGCACGCTTATAATCCCAGCACTTGGGAGGCTGAGACAGGAGGATCGCGCAGGTTCGAAGCCAGCCTCAGCTACTTATTGAGGCTCTCAGCAACTTAGTGAGACCCTGTTTCCAAATAAAGTATAAAATAGGTCTGGGAGTACAGACTAAAGGTAGAAAAGCCCCTGGATTCCATCCCAAGTACCAAATAAGTAAATAAATAAATAAAATTTAAAAATTAAATAAAAAGGGCTGGGAGTGTAGGTCAAAGATGGAATATCCTCAGGTTCAATCCCCAGTAACACACAAAAGAAACAAAAAGAAAAGAAAAGAAATACTGTGAGATTCTGGGCATGGAGTGCACATCTGTAATCCCAGCAACTCAAGAGGCTGGGACAGGAGAATGGCAAGTTTGAGGTCACCAAAACCTAGTCTCAAAACCGGGCATGGTGGCACACACTTGTAAACCCAGTATGTGGGAGGCTGAGGATCATGTAGGTTTGAAGCCAGCCTCAGCTACTTAGTGAGACTCTGTTTGCAAACAAAATATAAAATAGATCTGGGAGTGTAGCCCAGAGGTAAAAAGCCCCTGGGTTCCATCCCCAGTACCACACACACACACACACACACACACACACACACACACACACAAGACCCAGTCTCAGGAAATTAAACAACAACAACAAACACTGGTGGTTTAGCTCAGTGGTAGAGCCTTGGTTTGGGTTTTTTTTTTAAGAGTAATAAAGTCAGCCACAGAGTGGGAAAAAAAAATCACTCAGCATTTTATCAGTAAAGAACTTGTATGTAGAATCTATATTTCTTTTCTTTTCTTTTTTTTTTTTTTTTTTTTTTGGTGGTACTGGGGTTCCTGGAAGCCCTTCTATCTCCAGGCTACACTCCCAGACCTATTTTATATTTTTATTTGGAAACAGGGTCTCCTAAGCCAGCGTGCGCGGCTGGCTTCAAACCTGTGTGATCCTCCTGTCTCTGCCTCCCAAGCACGGGGATTACAAGCGTGCGCCACCATGCCCGGCTAGAATCTGTATTTCTAAAGATGAACACGGCACACACAAAAAAATGAGCAAACTAATTGAACAAACACTCAATAAAAGAGGCTGGTCAATAAGTATATGCTTGATCTTGGCAGTGATCAGGGAAATGGTAAATAAAATGATAAGGCGACCTTACTGTGGGCCCATCAGAATGGCTAATATTGAAAACACAGACAATACCAAGTGTTGGGGAGAACACTTAGTAACTGGACTACCTTATTGACTGTCTTGTGCATTGCAGGTGGGAATGTAAATTCCAACAAACACTTAGGGAAATGTGTTTGGCAGTCTCTCCTAAGAGCATTTGGCATAAAGTTGAAGAGATGCATAGCCAGCAACTCTGAAGTACACAGCCAACAGAAAATATGTCCTGAGGTGCACCAAAGGACACATGGAGCAGTGAGAAAGAATATTTCCCACTGTGGCTCCCAAATGGAGATAACTCCAATGTCTACTGTAACTGGATAGATTGTTGTGTACGCATGCAGGAGACAATGATGCCCCAGCACAAATAGCAAATTGCTGCTACATATGGAGGTGAATTGTTATTATTATTATTTTTATAAGAAAGGCAGACTGCCATGTGCATCAACTCATTTGGTTGTGCCTGGAGTCTTGGAAGTTTGACTACCCTACGTTCTCCTACAAATGGACCTTGAGGACTTGTTTGGAGGTTCTGGCAGGGAAGCGCAACTACTTGTGTACCCTTGACTGAAGACTGGTCCTCCTCTATTCGGGGAAGATCTTCTTTGACCCAGTGCGCAGCTTCGGGAGGGACGCACATGGAGCAGTGAGGGAGGAAGGGGACACCCGCCTCGCCAGCCAGATTAGCCAAATCAAATCAGCTGACAGATGTCACAGCCAGATCGCCCTCACATCCCATATGCAGGTGAATTATAAACATAATATTCAAGTGGAAGAAGATAAACCGCGTAGTGAATGATTCCATTTATAGAAATGCAAAACTAGCTAGTGATAGGCGTGGCTACTTGTGGGCAGAGAGTGGTGGATAGTACCAGGGAGGGGCACAAAGGTGGCTAAATTTTGGTCTAAGTGTGTCCACTTTCATCTAGCTTGTGATTTGTGCATTTTTCTATATAATGCTATGTCTCATGTTTGCTTGTGGTACTGGGAATTAAACCCAGGGAGATACATATATATATTTACCTCTGAGCTACACCCCAAGCCTTTAGGGTCTCACTAAATTTCTGAGGGTATTAGCCTTGCTGAGCCTGGCCTTGAACCTGCAATCCTCCTGTATCAGTCTCCCAAGTACTGGGTTACAGGCATGAGCTGCCATACCTCTACTAGGTTTCACTTTTAAAAATTTAATTTAAAGGCTGAGCATGGTGGCACATGCTTGTAATTCCAGCATTTGGGAGGCTGAAACAGTAGGATAATGAATTTGCAGCCAGCCTCAGCTACTAGCAAGGCCCTCTGCAACTTAGTGAGACCCTGTTTCGAAATAAAGACTAAAAAAATAGGGCTGGGAAGCCGGGCGTGGTGGCACACACTTGTAATCCCTGTGCTTAGGAAGCGGAGACAGGAGGATCGCGCAGGTTCAAAGCCAGACTCTCTGGCTTAAGAGACCCTTTCCAAAAAAAAAATATATATATATATATATATATATATATATATATATATATATATATTAGATCTGGGAGTGTATCCCAGAAGTAGTAGGGTTTTCAAGAACCCCAGTACTATATATATATATATATATATATATATATATATATATATATATATATGGCTGGGGATATAGCTTGGAGGTAGAATGCCCCTGGCTTCAATCCACAATAAATAAATAAAATAAAAAATTTAATTTAAGCCAGGTGTGGTAGCACACACTTGTAATCTCAGTACTTGGGAGGCTGAGATTGGAAATTCACAAGTGCATGGCAGCCTCAGCTACTTAGGCCCTCCACAACTTAGTAAGACTCTGTTTCAAAATAATAAAAAATAGATCTGGGGTTGTAGCTTGGAAGTAGAATGAGCCTGGGTTCAATGCAGTACTGCAAAAAAATTAATTTAAAAAGTGAATAAGCCGGGCGTGGTGAGACTGAGAATCAACCTAGTGAGACTGTTTCAAAATAAAAATAAAAGGCCGGGTGTGGTGGCGCATGCTTGTAATCCCCGCACTTGGGAGGCTGAGACAGGAGGATGGCGCGGGTTCGAAGCCAGCCACACTGGCGTAAGAGACCCTGTTTCAAAAATATAAAGTAGGTCTGGGAGTGTAGCCTGGAGGTAGAGGGCTTCCAGGAATCCCAGTACCACCAAAAAAAAAAAAAAAAAAAGTGAATAATACCCTTTTCTTCAAGTTGTGAGGATTACATAGAACAATGAGTCTAAAGCACTTGGTTGTGTGTGTTCAAATTCTCAAAATTCATTGGTCCTCCTTTAATCCACTTTATATTCTGTGTCCCTTAGGGTAGAGTTAAAATTTGATAACAGATGAATTCCCACTACCGGCCCCCCGTTCATGGACCTGTATCCAACAGGTCACTTAGAGCAACAGAGGCCTGGTGAGGACGTGAAGCTCCGTGTAGATTTCCATAGAAGCAGGGCCGCCTGGCCTCAGTGGGTTCTAGGCGGGAGGCTCGCAGGGCTGAGATGAAGAAACACCTCACCCATCGATTCCAGAGAGAGCAGCAGTTGGAGCCAGAATCAGGCAAACCTCCCAGGAGCCCTCCATGGCCATCTCCTCCCCCAGGAGGTGTGCATCCACCCCAGCTCCAGCCCTTCACCTGCTGGGGCCGGCTTACGTGTTGGGTCATGACTCCTGGTGTGGAGCCGGCTTATAGAGAAAATACTTGCTCGATTTCACTGGCTCTTGTCACCATCATGAAACAAATCCCAGGGCCCCAGAGAGGCTAAGAACCTCTACCTTAGACACATGTTTGAAGAATGTCAGCAAAAAGAAATACAGAGTGGAAGTGTTTTGGGGTGTGTGTGTGTGTGTGTGTGTGTGTGTGTGTACATTTGAAGAAGTAACTGATTTCTTACCTCTGTCTCCTCTCCCCTCCTTCTGCTTACCCATACACATCCAAACACCAGGATACATCTGGGGAATTTGAACAAGAACCCCTCGACAGACAAACCGCTCTCCATACGGTAAAATTGCAAACACCACTGGGAGAAGGACATCTGTCACCTCCCCCTCTGTGCAGTACTGCCAACATGCCATCTGGCACCAATCTTTGAGGTTCTGAGATTTTTGGGTTATCTCCATCTTAGTTTTGAAATCCCAAACCCAGTGCATCTGAACATTTAAGGTAATGAATTTCTTTGGTGTTCATGAACAGGAAAGATTTCAGAGGCAGCAGTCACTCTGTGAGCCGTTTCTAAATTACTAACAAGGGTTTCTGTTTCTAATGACTTCCAGTAAGCAGGTGTCTTGGAAGTTATCCTAAAGGCACCACAGGGGCGGGGTGGGCAGGACCAGGCTACGCCTCAGAGCCCAGTGCGCTCTTTCACTGAGACCAACAGGACTCCTGTTGGGTACCAGTCCCCAGCGTTGGGGCCTGTGTAAAAAGAGATTTCCTTCTCATTCATGTAGTGAGTGAGGGAATCAGAAAGGAATTCTCCAGAGTCGGGCATGGTGGTACATGCTTTTAATCCCAGTACTTGGAAGTTGAGACAGGAATATCGAAGGTTCACGGCCAGCCCCAGCAACTTAGTGATGCTCTCGGCAACTTAATGAGACCCTGTTTCAAAATAAAACAATAAAAACATAGGGCTGGGGGTGTAGCTTGGAGGTAGAATGTCCCTGGGTTCAACCCAAGCACGAAAAAAGAAAAAAAGAAAAGAAAGAAAGAAAGGAAGGAAGAAAGAAAGAAATTGAGCAGAAGCATAGGTGTGTGTGTGTGTGTGTGTGTGTGTGTGTGTTTGTGTGTGTGTGTGTGTGTGTGTGTGTGTGTTTTGCAGTACTGGGAATAGAACTCAGGGGCATTCTACCTCTGAGCTACACCCCAACCTTATTCTTTTTATTCTTTATTTTGAAACAAGGTCTCACTGAATTGCAAAGTACCTCACTAAGTAGCTGAGGTTGGCCTCAAACCATGATCCTCTGTCTCAGCCTCCCAAATGCTGGGATTACAAGTATGCGCCACCATGCCCAGCGGAAACATAGGGTTGTTTTTTTTTTTTTTTTTTTTTTTTTTTTTTTTTTTTTGATGGTACTGGAGATAGAACCCTTTTACCTCTGGCCTACACTCCCAGACCTACTTTATATTTTATTTGGAAACGGTCTCTTAAGCCAGCAAGGCTGGCTTCGAACCTGCGGGATCCCTCTGTCTCCACCTCCCAAGCCCCGGGATTACAAGCGTGCGCCACCACGCCTGGCTGGAAGCATAGGTATTATTATCTCCGTGCACCCGGAGAACACCAATAAGCTCTTCTTCCTTCCTCTGACCCAACAAAGCAGGTCCTTAAGTGTGTATTCCTCCCAGGGAATTTCAGTGCTGTCAGAGAGCATATTAGGTAGTTACTGAGCCCATCAAGATTAACTTGCCTGGTGTGGTGGCACATGAGTGCAATCCTAGTACCTAGGAGGCCGAGACAGGAGGAGCACAGGTTTGTGGCCAGCCTCAGCTGCTTGAAGAGGTTCTCTGCGATTTAGTGAGACCCTGTTTCAAAATAAAGAATAAAAAAAAATAGGGCTGGGGGTGTAGCTCGGCGGTGGAATGCCCCTGGGTTCAATTCTCAGACTGAAAAAAAAAAAAAAAAAGATTAACTTGTGAGGGCTGGAAAAGTAACTCATTCAGTGGCAGAGCACTTGCCTAGCATGCACAAGGCTCTGGTTTTGATCCTCAACAACACATGTGCATGCACACACACACACACACACACACACACACGTGAGCAGTTAGTGATTACTTCCACAGGTCACCGTGTTGTCTCTGAGGTCAGGTGTCTCATGTTATTCTCTAATTCTCTTTTGCCAGACATACTCTTTGGGAAGACAGTTCTACAAAACCAAGTCATCTCTGCTTTTCTGTAGCTGTAAAGGTCAGAGAGATATCATCTGCTGTCTTGCTGAGTTTTTTTTTTTTTTTAATCTAGACTTGTGATTTTTCAGAGCCAAGTACTACAGTTATACTAGTAATTTTGGAGAAAAGAAATGCCAGAGCCGCCCAATTCAAAATTTCAGGGAAGAAATTAGGATGAGATTACTATTCTGATATGGAATGTTAAGTGTGTTAAGTGTATCGTGTTTCACATCCATAGTGGTGCCATGGAATGGATGTAGAAAACAAAGATTCCATCAGATCTGGTTAAAAAAAAAAAAGCACACACTGCCCGTCACTTTCCAGATCATTGTATTATAATGAGAATTTTTAGCAGTCTGGAGTGGTGGTGAACACCTATAATCCCAGTGACGTGGGAGACAGAAGGCCAGCTTCAGCAACTTAGGCAAGACTCTGTCTCAAAAAAAAAAAAAAAAAAAAAAACAAATAGAACTGGGGGTATAGCTCAGTGCTAGAATGTCCCTGAGTTCAATTCCCAGTACCACACACACACAAAAAGAATTTTTTTTTTTGTGGTACTGGGGTTCCTGGGAACCCTTCTACCTCTGGGCTACATTCTCAGACACCTATTTTTTATATTTTTATTTGGAAACAGTGAGGCTGGCTTCAAACCTGCGCGATCCTCCTGTCTCTGCCTCCCAAGCGCGGGGATTACAAATGTGTGCCACCATGCCCGGCCAAGAATTTTTATAAATTATTTATTTATTTATTTATTTATTTTTGTGGTACTGGGGATGGAACCCAAGGGCATTCTACCTTCAAGCTACACCCTTAGCCCTATTTTTTATTCATTATTTTGAAACAGAGTCTCACTGAGTTGCAAAGGTCCTCACTAAGTAGTAGCCGAGGCTGTCCTCGAACCGCAATCCTCCCGACTCAGCCTCCCAAATATTGGGATTACAAGCATGCGCCACCATGCCCGGCTGAATTTTTAAAAATGTAAAAGATCAAAGCTGTACATGCATATAGTATTGAAAGTCAAATTGTTCTGAGGCTTAATATACAATCTGAAATTTCCTGTTCCCCTCCTTCCAAGGGCCACCACTTTGAAGCTTCTTTTGTTGTTTACCTCTAACTAGACATTATCTGTTTTCAGAAGACCCAGCTCAACCGCACCCCTCCGTATGATCCTCTCCCCACATCCTGTCAGTGTGATGTTATCGCCACTTGGGTTCTAGCAACGCTCACTGTTCACCTTATTGTGACTCCGATTACAGCTGTGCTTTTTAATTACTATGAGCGCGTTTCATTTCATACACAACTTTCTGCTTTGCTCAGGATTTAAACCATCTTACTTGCTTAATTTTCAATGTATCTGTACTCTTTGCCTCCTCCAAGAAAACTTTTTTTTTGGCGGGCAGCATTTAATCAAACACATCAAGTGCACCATCAATTTCCCATCCCCAGGAGCTGGGCCGCTCAGCCTCTGCCCTTGGGTCCCGACTGGGGGCTCTATGGGCCAACCCTCAGGCTCTTATCCCGAGCTCCTCTTCACACGTGTCCAGGGGGCTTTGGGCTTCTCCCCAGTTAGAACACATTTCTTAGAGCTTGCTCTAGGGAGTGTGAACAGGGCTGTGGCATAGCTTCAGTGCCAAAGTCTCCCTGATCGACAATGGAATTTGGAAGGTATGGGATTTCATGAGGACTGGTGCGGCTTTCTTCTTTTCAGTGGCTAAATATTGACAGCAGCAGATTCTGGTCTTCATCCCTGAAGTGTGATTGCAAAGATGGTGTCTCCTGTGCTAATCTTTGTGTTACGGTTTGGGGAGAAGAAATAATTCCCCCCCAAAAACCCCACAAAATGATAAAAAGCGTGGGTTCTTGTCCTGAGCTAAGGATAAGTATGCAATAGCCCGGATTCTTGCTGAAGATTTAAAGGAGTTTATTAAAAAGAAATACAGAAGACAGAAGGTGGTTCGAACGAATTCACCCAAGATACAACATGTGGAGCATTCTTATAGTCAGCCCAACCAGATCTGCGGCAGGTCCTTTGATATATAGACGTGCTGCCCTGTCTCTAACCCAGGTATCAGCTCTGTCTCCAACCCAGCCAGATCCGCCCCTTCTGGGGCAGGGAGGGGCAGTTATGTCTCTGGCCCAGATCCCCACACCTTTTGTTACACTCCCAAAATGTGTTATTTCCTCACATCCTTGAGGAAGTTTGCCTCTCTTTAGAAATGTAAAAAGGCCCTAGGCCTCTTCTATTCCTTTGCCAGTTTATATCCATGGTGACATCTGCTGTTCTCTTCCCACAGCTCCTGGCTTTTTTCACTACCAAAGATATATTTTAAAATTGGAAATCTTTCCCAATACTGGTACATTAATACATTTTTTTTTGGCGGTACTGGGGTTCCTGGAAACCCTTCTACCTCCGGGCTACACTCCCAGACCTATTTTTATATTTTTATTTGGAAACAGGGTCTCTTGAGCTAGCGAGGCTGGCTTCGAACCTGCGTGATCCTCCTGTCTCCGCCTCCCAAGCGTGGGATGACAAGCGTGCGCCACCACGCCCAGCTACATTAATACATTTTGAAAACTCTTCCCAATACTGGTATACTTTGCAGTCAATATTGGGGCAAAGGAACTCCAAAGCTGGCTCTGTCCTTCCTTATGTGTGTTTTAAGCAAGTGGTCTCTGAGTTTGTTTGTTTGTTTGTTTGTTTGTTTTTCCCATAATGGAGATGGAACCCAGGGGCATTCTACCTCCAAGGTACACCCCCAGCCCTACTTTTTTTAAATTTTGAAATAGCATCTCACCTAGTTGCAAAAGGCTAAGTAGCTGAGGCTGTCGGTGAACCACAATCCTCCTGTCTCAGCTTCCCAGATGCTGGGATTACAAGCATGTGCCACCACACTCGGCTCTTATTTTTATTTTTTTAGTGTTGGGGATGTAATCCCCAACTTGCACAAGTTAGACCAGCACTTTACCACTGGGTTACACACCCAGCCCTCTATTTGGTACTTCCTATTTATTTATTTTTCTTCTTTTGAGGAACTAGGGATCGAATCCAGGAGCATTCTACTGTTGAGCTGCACCCCCAGCCCTATTTTTTATTCTTTATTTTGAAACAGGGTCTCACTAAGTTGTGCGGGGCCTCACAAGTTGCTGAAGTTATCAGCAAACCTGTGATCCTCCTGTCTCAGCCTCCCAAGTACTGGGATTACAAGTGTGCACCACCACCGCCTGGCCTCACTTCCTATTTCTAATATCTTTTCATCTTAAACTTTTAGAATGAATATTACATTTGTTTTAAGCTCCTGGTCCATCTATTTTTTTTTTTTTTTTTTGGTGGTACTGGGGGTGGAACCCATGGGCTTTCTACCTCTGGGCTACGCCCAGACCTATTTTATATATTTTTTGGAAACAGGATCTCACTAAGTTGCTGAGAGCCTCACTAAGTAGCTGAGGCTGGCTTCGAACCTGTGTGATCCTCCTGTCTCAGCCTCCCAAGTGCAGGGATTACAAGCGTGTGCCACCACGCCCGGCTCTGGTCCATCTATTTTAACAGCTCTGCTTCTCATGATACTTAATTTATTTTGTTGATTTGCTCACTAAGTTGTTTTTGTGCAAAGATGTCCTGTTATTTTTGGTATTTGAACTCAGGTCCCTATGGAATACTAGATATTTTGTGGGGCGGCAGTGGAAAAAGCCAGATTCTAGTTGACATCGCCCAGATAGAGGAGAAACAGGGCCTAGTGTAGACAGCTCCTGACACCAGAAAATCATGTTTAAACACTTCAAACACTGCCACTCCACCAAGAACCCTTTGGTCCGCAATCTGAGAGAATCAGTTTAGGGAAGGACCGTTCCTGTCCAGGAAACCCTTGGCACTGCGGGTTTGGAGGAAGAAGGGTGGGGTAATGAAGGACCGAGGCTAGAGAACTCTGGACTGAGCATCCTAGCTGCCCTGACCTTCACCCTGGGGACCCTTGTGCATATGGGGACAGAGAGGAGGATGAGAAGAATTTAAATCTCTTTTCTCCTTTTCTTAATTATCATTCAGTTATTCTGGGATCCTCTGCCTCTACGCTCACACGCAGAGACTCCCAGGTTCACTACAACTTTCCCTAGACTTCTTGTAGCCCTTTTCCTATTGCATTCTAGATCCTGTGGTGTTTTTCTCTACAGTTCCTCTTGGTTGGGCTTGATGGAAGGAGACACAGCTGGTGCTAATTTACCATCTCAACAGGAACCTTAGGAATTGTATGTTTTTAAAGGCTTGTCAGAAGATAAAATTACAGCAAATTGTGTTTAAAGATCTTGTTTGCCTTTATTTACAATTCTCAAATCAGGCAAGATCTCATTCTGTAAAATAGCGTGTGCGTCTCTGAGCATGACAGAGCAGTTGTTTTGAAGGTGAAAGCAGAACAAAAGCAGATTGGTTAACATGAGCTCACCAGGGGTTACTTATAAGGGTTTAAATAGGGGAACTCCTTATTAAGAGGACTCAGGTAGGTGGTGTCTCTTCTGATTGGTTGCTATGAATCTCCTCTTTTCAGAAAAAAAAAAAAAAAAAAAAAAAAAAAAAACCTGATTCATTTGGAGATTTACCTGCCTCCTTCAGTTTGATCATCAGGCCCCTTAGCATATGTGACTCTGTTTTGGTTTGGTCTGGTCTTCTGGAGCCTAGCAAAAGCAATGGCCTTTCTTGAGTTTTAGTGGGTTTTTAAAAAGTTCTCTAAATTCCAGAAGGGCCAACAACTCCTAAAAACGCTTTGGTAACTTTTCTGACCAGCCCCCTCTTCTTCATTGTTGGTCTGGATACTCAAATTTTATTGGGTTAATTTTGGTTTAGTACAGGCATTGAAAGTCCCTCGACTCCATTTATTTTTATTTTTTTTCCAAACGTCTCAGTATATACCTTGCTGAAATAAAATCTCTCTAATTTGGATGAGTGTGGTGGTGCACACCTGCTACCCCAAGCTACTGAGGAGGATGAGGCAGGCTACCAAGTGCTTTTTATGATTAAAAAAAATTTTTTTTTTTTTTTTTTTTGCTGTACTGGGGATGGAACCCAGGGGTTTTCTACCTCTGAGCAGCACCCCCAGCCCTATATTTTTTATTCTTTATTTTGAAACAGGGTCTCACTGAGTTGCAAAGCACCTCACTAAGTAGTGGAGGCTGTCCGAGAACCGTGATCCTCCTGTCTCAGCCTCCCGAATGCTGTGATTCCAAGTGTGCGCCACACGCTCGGCTTTTTTTTTTTTTTTTTTTCTTTAACGAGGAAGTGCATGGGTTGCATAAAGTTCGTTTTGTTTTTAGGGAAAATTCGAAAGTTTCTTCAGCTGTAATAGAGTTTAAGTTTTGTTTTTGTTTGAGAACCACAGAATAGAAGATGTAGGCACAAAACAAGGAGATGGCCAAGTAAGGGCGAATCCATTTTCAATTTGACTATTTGTGCTCATGATAAGCTTGATTTCTTTCATTCAGACTCCCAACCAATGCTGTTTCAAATTCAATACTAGCCGGGCGTGGTGGCGCACGCTTGTAATCCCCACGCTTGGGAGGAAGAAACAGGAGGATCACACAGGTTCGAAGCCAGCCGCGCTGGCGTAAGAGACCCTGTTTCAAAAATATAAAATAGGTCTGGGAGTGTAGCCCAGAGGTAGAAGTGCTTCCAAGAACCCCAGTACCACCAACAAAACAGAACAAAACAACAATAACAACAAAAAAAATCAAATTCAATACTACCTTGAGGCTAGGTGTGGTTGCTTTCTGCAACTTAGTGAGACCCTATTTCAAAATAAAAAATAAAATAAGACTGGGGTTGTAGCTCAGCTCAGAGATAAAATGCTCCTGGTTCATTCCCAGTACCATAAAATTTAAAAAAATCAAAACTACCTTGGACTTATTTTCTTCTCCCAGAAGTAGTTCATATATTAAGGCCTTAGCCATCTTTAATCCAGCCATATGTAATAAAGTTCATTTGCTTTGGCTTTATGAAATTATTATTATTATTTTTTGTGGTTCTGGGGCTGGAACCCAGGGGCATTCTACCTCCGAGCTATACCTCCAGCCCTATTTTTTATTCTTTATTTTGAAACTGGGTCTCACTGAGTTGCAAAGGGCCTCACTAAGTAGCTGGGGCTGTCCACGAACCGCAATCCTCCGGTCTCTGCCTTTCAAATACTGAGATTACAAGGGTGCGCCACCATGCCTGGCCTCCCAGTAGCTTTTATTTTTTTTTTTTAATTTTGAAACACGTCTCACTAAATTGCTAAAGTTGGCCTGGAGCCTGCAATCCTTCTGTCTCAGCCTCCCAAATACTGGGATTATAGGCATGCACCATCACACCCAGGTAGGAAACTCATTTTTTAAATGTGTACCTTAGCTGGGCGTGGTGGCGCACGCTTGTAATCCCGGAGTTTGGGAGGCGGAGACAGGAGGATCGCGCTGGTTCGGAGCCAGCCTCGCTGGCTTAAGAAACCCTGTTTCCAAATTAAAAAATTATAAAATAGGTCTGGGAGTGTAGCACGGAGGTAGTAGAGCTTCCAGGAACCCCAGCACCACCAAAATAAATAAATAAATAAATGAATAAATAAATAAATAAATAAAATGTGTACCTTATTGCTGACTGAATTTCTTCATACTTGATATGATACAAATAGAAACACCATATAATGCTCCTATTACCTATTTTAACCGACTTTCTCATTTCATCTCACTAAAGAGTTTCTTAAAACTAAAGTCTAAATTTCAAGCATAGGAGGCACTAACATCCCTAAGTCCTACTATAGTCCAGTGTGTTCATTGTTGACTTAGCAAGTCTTCACTTGGCTGGCAGGTGGATTTATACTTCTCACAGCTGAAGACACCTAGACTGAAAAACGTCAAACGACTTACCCGAGGCTTCACGGTGCCCCAAACATTCTGAATCCAAGAACATTGCTCTTTCTGCTACACCAAACTGTTTACTACTTACAAATTTCATTTTAAAGAGTTCCCAGGGGAAAATTTTATATATATATATATATATATTGGCTGAAGATACTTCCTGCTAAAACATGTACAGATGCTCTTTGACTTAAAGGGTTATGTTCTGATACACCTGTCTTAAGTTGAAAATATTGTTAAGTTAAAAATACATTTAGCTGGGTGTGGTGGCGCACGCTTGTAATCCCAGCATTTGGGAGGCTGAGACTGGAGGATGGCGGTTCGCAGTCAGCCTCAGCTACTTAGTGAGGCCCTATGCAACTTAGTGAGACCCTGTTTCAGAATAAAGACTAAAAAATAGGGCAGGGGGTGTAGCTCGGTGGTTGAATGCCCCTGGGTTCCATCCCCAGACCCGCAAAAAACAAAAAACAACAACAAAAAAAAAAACCAAAAAACATTTAGCCAGGCATGGTGGTACATGTTTGTAATCCCAGCATTTGGGAGCCTGAGACAGGAGGATCCAGGTTCGTGGCCAGCCTCAGCTACTTAGTAAGGCCATTTGCAACTCAGTGAGACCCTGTTTCAAAATAAAGAATAAAAAATAGGTCTGGGGGTGTAGCTCGGAGGTAGAATGCCCCTGGGTTCCATCCCTGGTACCACACAACAACAACAACAAAAATACATTTACTACACTTGGACTTCCAAACATCATAGCTCAGCAACAGTGTGCTGTAGAGTATCAGCTGCGTACCCTCATGACTGCATGATTAACTGGGAGCTGCAAGTCACCACTGTTGCCTGGCAACCAGAGAAAATGGTACTGCATGATTGTAGCCTGGTTGGTTAAAAGAGCAAAAGTCAGGCCAGGGCATGGTGGCACAAGCTTGTAAACTCAGCATTCGAGAGGCAGAGACCCAGCCTCTGCTACTTAGTGAGGCCTTTTGCAACTAAGTGAGACCCTGTTTCAGAAATGAAAAGACTAAAAATAGGGCTGGGAGTGTAGCTTGTAGGTATAATGCCTCTGGGTTTCATCCCTGGTACCGCAAAAAAAAATTTTTAAATAAATAAATAAACTACAGCTTCCACTCAATGTGTATCACTGTCACAATACTGTCAAATTTGAAGATCTTAGGTTGAACCATCTTAAGTCAGGGACCATGTGTATATCTTGCTCCTTCCTAAAGCACTGTGTGGTCGACAACTATCAGCATCATCAGCCCCAATCACCTACCCATCTAGGGCAAGGACAACTGTGATAGTTTGTAGTAAAGTAAATATAAGAAGAATAAAAGCTGGGCATGGTGGTGCACGCTTGTGATCCCAGCATTTGGGAGGCTGAGACAGGAGGATCACCAGGTTAGAAGCCAGCCTCAGCTACTTAGTGAGGTCCTTTGCAGCTCAGTGAGACCCTGTTTCAAAATAAAGAATAAAAATAGGGCTTGGGATGTAGCTTGGAGGTAGAATGCCCCTGAGTTCCATCCCCAGTACAAAAGAGAGAGAGAGAGAGAGAGAGAGAGAGAGAGAGAGAGAGAGAGAGAGGATGAATACAAATGACAGTCAAGGTCTTAAAAAGGAATCTGTAATATACACTGTATATATTGATTAATCATATTCTTAACTCATTTCACACTAATACTCTAGTGTAATAAACAGGTCTTTAAAAATTTTTTTTACAAAGTTTTCACTGTAAGCCAGGGCTAGTGGCCAGTACTTGGGAAGCTGACAGGAGGATCACAGGTTTGAGGCCAGTCTTAGCAACTTTATGAGGCCCTCCACAACTTAGTGAGACCCTGTTTCAAACTAAAAAATAAAATAGGGCTGGAGATGTAGCTCAGAGGTAGAATGTACCTGGGTTCAATCCCCAGTACCACAAAAAGAAGAAGAAAAAAAAAAAAAAAGAAAGAAAGTAAAGCAAAAGAAAGTTTCCACTGTGGCTGAATCTAACTCCAAAGCAATTGCTTTAAAAGTTTTAACATGGCCGGGCGTGGTGGTGCACACTTTTAATCCCAGTATTTGGGAGGCTGAGACAGGAGGATCTGGGTTTGCAGCCAGCCTCAGCTATTTAGTGAGGCCCTTTGCAACTCAGTGACACCCTGTTTTAAAATAAAGAGTAAAAAATAAGGCTCGGGATGTAGTTTGGATGTAGAATGCCCCTGGGTTCCATCCCCAGTACAGCAAAATAAAAAATTTTGAAATTAGGGCTGTGTAGATTGGAGGTAGAATGCCCCTAGGTTCAATCCTCAGTGCTGAAAAAAAAATGGTATTGATGAGCCAGGTGAGATGGTGCACTCTTGTAATCCCGATACTTGGGAGGCCGAGTCAGAGGATCACAAGTTCAAAGTCAGCACACAATAACTCAGCAAGACCCCATTTCAAAATAAAACATGAAAAGGGCTGAGGGTATAGGTTAGAGGTAGAACACCCCGGGGTTCAATCCCTAGTACCACACACACACACAAAAAAATGTTTTTATACATAACTATGCTTTAGGTCCTTCCATTTTCAAAGCCCTGCCAGTAAAGCCCTTCTCATAACCCATCCCCCTGATTCTGACTATTCTAAGGATCCTTGTGATTAGCCTAGGCCACCAGGATACGCTTTTTGTTTTTTATTTTTCACACTGGGGACTGAACCCAGAGCCTCCTGCATCCTAGACAAGTACTCTACCACTGAACTCCATTCCTAGTCCTCTCACCCTTCTTTAGCTTTCTTTCTTTCTTTCTTTCTTTCTTTCTTTCTTTCTTTCTTTCTTTCTTTCTTTCTTTCTTTCTTTCTTTCTTCACTGTGGTACTGGAGATGAAAGCCAGGGGCTTTTCTACCTCCAGGCTACACCTGCAGACATCTTTCATGCTTTATTTGGAAACAGGGTCTCACTAAGTTGCTGAGAGCCTAACTAAGTAACTGAAGCTGGCTTCGAACCTGTGCGATCCTCCTGTTGAAGGAATGCAGGAAGAAGAATCTAAGATATTGACAATACTAGTATAGGGAATCTACTAGAAATAAGAAAGCAGGATATTAGAATTAAAATAGGACCCTTGTAGAAGTAAGAGAGTAACAAAAACATGTGAGAGTACTGTAAGGAAACATTCCCCTCTCCTGATAAAACTAAAATGTGAAGAATTAACCTAGAATAAAACTGTGAGTCTCTGCTTCGGTAACCCCACTTGCCAATATAAAGTACAACTTGTAAGTTCCTGCTTATGATAACTGCCTGAGTTCTGGCTTCTGTGAAACTGCTTGCTTATGTCCCAGCTACCTTAATGTTAAAAGTTGTTTTAATTTAAAAACCTAGGTTACTATTAGAAATTATTTTAAGGATAGACTTGTTTTTCAAAATTCTTGATGTTAAAAATTGTTTTTTAAAGTTTGAGATATTTTAAAATAGTATAAAGTAATTTAGGGAATGAAGCTATTTTTCTTGGAAGTGAGGCCCAAGCTCACCGCAACTTTATCTCAAGGAAGCACCCGGAGGGCTCCTCAAACGGTCAGTACTCAGGGGCCGAGCTGAAGGTTGCCATAGTAACCAAGCATGAAAGAGAAAGTCACTCTTTGGCGGGCAGTGACGTAGAAAGGCTGTCATTTAAGACTATTTGCTGTAATTCAAGTGTGTGTGTGCTTTCTTTTGAAATTATTGGTTGTACTTGTTTACCTTTTTATCTGATTGGTTATATCCTACCTTTTGGCGGGCTGTGACGTGTGTAACCACCCCTCCAAGGGCTATAAAAATAGAGCCTGAAGTGTGCTCAGGGTCGAGCTCCGACCACTTTCCTTGCTGTCTACTGAGGCTGAACGCTAGCTCGGCCAGAGGCTCCCTCTGGTAGCTGCTGGGCAATTCCTCTACTGACAGTCAAGCTAGTGAAGGAGTCTCGACCCTGGCATGCCAGTGAGAGCTGCAGCACTATAAACTCTGCTTGTGAGTTGCAACCTTGGTGTGTCCTTCGTTATTTGGGTAAGGGGGTGACTCTCGGACCCTAACATCTGGAGGCCCCAGCGAGATCCCTCCCCCCACCTAGCGAACGACCCCAAGGGCAGGAGTTTAACTACAACGGACCTCAGGCAACGAGACGTCGTGTAAGACCTGGGAAGAGACAGAGGAAAAGGCGGGGGCAACGGGACGCCGTATAAGGCCCTCGTGACCTCTGTCACCCCTCAGGCAACGAGACGTCGTGTAAGGCCTGAGGAGGAGAGAGGGGGCTTAGGCAACGAGACGTCGTGTAAGACCTAAGTGACCTCCAGAGACTTTTTCAAGTCTCATTGGAGAGGGGATTCTTGTGGAAACCCCTGAGCTAGCAACGAAGCCGTCCTGGCGAACGAAGAAGTGCTCGAGCTGATCGACCTGCAGCCGGCGAAGTGGACACCATTTGGCCTCATCCAGGATCCTAGCAGTAAGTGTGGTGTAAATGTGAGAAGGACCGGTCCGTATGAATGGAGAGCATGGAGTGAGTGGAAACAAATGATGTGTGTTATTGGAATTGCAATTCCTGTGCTTATTATAATTTTTTTATTAGAATACTGGTACCAGTAATAGAAATAAGTAAAAGTTTTATTGCAAGTAGTTTATTATAATTGGGTTTTAATAATAATAACAAATTAATATGTCTAATTAGTTAGGGCATTTATTGGTTGTTATATTAAGGTATCCGTGTCAGGAAGGGCTAATCTTGGGTGGAGTTGAGCAACGACATCTATTAAAAATTAAATTCTAACAGTCCGCCAGGGGAGTGCACATGAGGGGTGGTCGCCCAGCACTCCGGACGAGCCTACCTCTGCTAGAGAGGGCAGGTTTTTTTACCTGAGGCACTGTGGAGGCATACGACACCTGGCCAAAAACCTGGTGGAGTCCCCTCCTTAATACAGCACACTTGCAGACCCGACACACTAGGAAAACCCATCCCAGACTCTGGTATAGGCGAAGGACTTCTACCGGTTGCCCGGGTGGCTTTCCGACCACCTGTAGCCCTTAAGGACTGGGGGGAGCAACTTGGATGAAGAACTAGCCACCAGAGTCTAAAATAAGACCCCTAGACTCATAACTCCTCCACCCAACTTAGAGACATAAAAAAAAAAAAAAAAAAAAACTAGAATAAATTAGTTAACGATGGGGCAAGCCCAGGTTACGCCCAGAGGTCTCATGCTTTCCCACTTCTCGGAGGTCCAGAAAGAAGCTCAAGAAAAGGGCCTGATTATCAAGAAAGGTAAGTTTAATACTCTCTGCTCTGTTGAATGGCCAGCTCTTGGAGTTGGATGGCCACCACAGGGATCATTTTCCCCAGGCTTAATTTCAAAGGTCAAAACAATCATCACGCAGCCGGGTAGCCAGGGCCATCCTGATCAATTCCCTTATATCTTGGTCTGGGAGGACATAGTTCAAGAGCCCCCTTCCTGGCTCCGGCCAATTCTGCAAACTATTGGCAATGCAGCCCTAGTAGTCCAGGAAAAGAAGGGAGCCACAGGAGCCTCTAACTCTCTTGGGGAGAAATTTTCCGCCCCAGTACTGCCGGAAAGCTCGCCCTTATACCCTTCTTTACTAGATTTAGATATAGCCAGACCACCTCCCTACGCCCAGGCAGAACAGGCAGCTGAGGGACCTAATAGTGTGGCCAGGCCCTCCTCTTCAGCACCCGTATCTCAGAACCAGGACAGAGGTCGTAGACCACGAACTAGGGGGCTCCAAAGACAGGAAGAGGAACAGGAGCCCACCTCCTCAACACAAGAGGAGGAGGTCTCGGTTCTCCCAGTTCGTGCCACTGGACAGGGGGGACCGGAAGGGAATCACCTTTATCAGTATTGGCCTTTCTCCTCCAGTGACCTATATAACTGGAGAACCCAGAACCCCCCTTTCTCTGAAGATCCTAAGTGTCTTATAGGATTATTAGAATCTATCATGCATACCCATTGCCCCACCTGGGATGACTGCCAGCAGCTGTTGAAAACACTCTTCACCACTGAAGAAAGGGAGCGCATTATCAACGAAGCCAGAAAGAATGTTCTCGGCGAGAATGGGAGACCCACCACACTCCAGAATGAAATTGAGGACACCTTCCCTCTCAACCGCCCAGACTGGGACTTCAGGGACGCACGAGGTAGGGAGCGTCTCCGAGTATACCGCCAGACTCTAATGACCGGTCTCCAAGCAGCTGCCAGGCAGCCTACTAATTTTTCCAAAGTAAAAGCTGTTGTTCAAGGAGACACTGAAAGCCCGGCCGCATTTTTAGAGCGTTTGTACGATGCTTATAGGCAGTATACCCCAATAAATCCAAAGGCAGACGAACATCGATCAGCCATTATACTTTCTTTCATTAGTCAGGCAGCTCCTGATATCAGAAAGAAATTAAGCAAACAGGAGAATCTGGGAGAGTTAACTGTGGGAGAAATGATGCAAATAGCAGAGAAAGTATTTAATACCAGAGAGACTAAGGAAGAGAGAGAGGAAAGGTTAAGAAAGGAAGATAGGGAGGTCCAGGAGAAAATTAGAAGGGAAGATCGTGAATTCCAAGCAAGGGAAAACCGAAAGCAGCAGAAAGAAATAGCTCGAATCTTTTTGGCAGGAATCAAGGACAGGGATGAATATAAGCTAAGGAACAAAAACTTTACTAGGTTAGACAGGAACCAGTGTGCAGGATGCAGGGGTTATGGGCACTGGAAGCATAACTGCCCAAAACTTCAAGAAAGGGAAAGAAGGGGAAACAATTATAATTTTAAAAGGGAAAGGGAAAGAGCGGTGGAACAAGCCAAGGGTCTCTTAGTGGGAGAAAAACAATGAGGGGGTCAGGGCTCGACTCCCCTCCCCGAGTCTTGGGTAACTTTAACAGTGGAGGGGAAACCGGTGGGATTCATGGTAGACACCGGAGCACAATATTCTGTATTAAACCAGTCGTGGGGAAAGCTAGATAACCAAAGAACTAGTGTGGTCCAGGGGGCCACTGGCTCGAAACTTTGTTCATGGACAAATAAACGAACTGTTCATTTGGGGAAACATCAGGTCACTCACTCATTTCTGGTGGTTCCTGAAAGCCCAGCCCCATTATTGGGAAGAGATTTGCTTACTAAGGTAAATGCCCGTATCCATTTTGAGCCGGAAGGAATTAAGGTTACTGACGGAGATGGCCAGCCATTACATGTCCTAACCTTGTCACTAAATGATGAATACCGTTTATTTAAAGAGCAAGGGAAGGAATTAAGAGATCAGGAGGATATGACAATATGGTTAGAGCGCTACCCCAATGCCTGGGCTGAAATAACAGGCGTAGGACTAGCCAAGCATGTGGCTCCAATCATAGTGGAATTGAAAGCTACTGCCCAACCTATAAGGGTTAAACAATATCCAATGCCCGAGGAAGCACGACGAGGGATAGCGCCTCATATCCATAGACTGCTGAGAGCTGGAGTCCTCAGGCCCTGTCATTCGGCATGGAACACCCCTCTCCTCCCAGTCAAAAAGCCAGGAGGAACAGATTATCGACCAGTGCAGGATCTTAGAAAGATCAATGAAAGAACTGAAGACATACACCCAACCGTGCCTAATCCCTACACAATTTTGAGCCATCTTTCCCCAATACTAATTTGGTACACGACTCTCGATTTAAAGGATGCGTATTTTAGTTTAAGATTGGCTGAGGTTAGCCAACCATTGTTTGCTTTTGAGTGGCAAGAAGAAAAAGGGGGAAAGATAGGCCAATTAACGTGGACCAGGCTCCCCCAGGGATTCAAGAATTCCCCCACTCTTTTTAATGAGGCCCTTAGCCAGGATCTGGAGCATTTCCGACAGACTCATCCTCACGTGACTTTGCTACAGTATGTTGATGATTTGCTGCTAGCGGCAGCTACTAGACAGGAATGCTTGGAAGCGACAGGCCAGCTACTAGAGGAGTTGGGGGCCCTGGGGTATCGTGCCAGTGCTAAAAAGGCACAGATTTGCCAACAGACGGTCACATACCTGGGATACAAACTAAGGGATGGAGCGCGATGGCTGACTGACGAAATGAAGAAAACCGTTCTTCATATCCCGACCCCTACCTCCGCTCGAAAGGTAAGAGAATTCCTGGGGTCTGCCGGGTTTTGTCGACTATGGATACCTAATTTTGCGGAGGTGGCCAGGCCCCTCTATGAGGCTACCAAAGAGACTAAACAGTGGCAATGGACCAGGGAACATCAACAGGCATTTGATCATCTTAAAAGAGCCCTCTTACAGGCTCCTGCATTAACCTTGCCTGATCCTCTAAAGCCATTCGTCCTGTTTGTGGACGAACGAGGAGGAGTAGCAAAAGGGGTGTTAACCCAGCGGCTGGGACCATGGAAAAGGCCAGTAGCCTACCTGTCAAAGAGACTGGATGCGGTGGCAGCCGGGTGGCCCCCATGCCTCCGCATCATCGCAGCTATAGCAGTTCTTGTCAAAGATGCAGATAAATTAACGTTTGGACAAAATCTGCAAATAACCGCTCCCCACCCAGTGGAAGGAGTCCTAAGGCAGCCTCCAGGCAAATGGATGACAAATGCCAGACTAACTCATTACCAGGGACTGTTGCTGGATTCACCTAGGATCACCTTCACGAATCCAGTGATCTTGAATCCAGCCACCCTGCTGCCCACGCCAGACCTGGAGCAACCCCTTCATAATTGCACGGAAGTCTTGTCTGAGGTCGCTCAGATACGAGGGGATTTACAAGATGTCCCTTTGCTGAACTGTGAACTATGTTGGTATACAGATGGTAGCAGTTTCGTGCAGAACGGACAGCGGCGAGCTGGGGCAGCAGTGGTGAGTCAGGATGGAGAGGTAATCTGGAGCAGTGCTCTGCCTCCCGGGACATCAGCCCAAAAGGCAGAACTAGTGGCGATGGCTGAGGCTCTTGAGCGAGCCGAAGGAAGACGTGTTAATATTTACACGGACAGCCGGTATGCATTTGGAACTGTGCATGTGCATGGCGCCATCTACCGGGAGCGGGGATTTCGCTCTGCAGAAGGCCGAGAACTCAAAAACTTGGCTGAAGTACAGCGGTTGTTAACTGCTGTGAATAAACCAAAAGCTGTGGCTGTGATGCATATCCCAGGACATCAATCCGCTAACACCCCCGAAGCAATTGGTAACCGGCAAGCAGATGCGGAGGCCAGACGAGTGGCTGCAGAAGATTGGGGTGAGGTGCAACAACATCCTAGCGATGCGAATAAGCCAGAAGTCATGGCTCTGGTGAGTCTGCCTCTTCCTGAGTTACCAGCTTTGCCCCCTCAGCCAAATTACTCCCCAGAGGACTTGAATTGGATAAAAAGACATTTAGGACTGAGGGATCCTATAAATACTAGGGAGTGGCACAGAGACTGTGATGGAAAACTGATTTTGCCACAAGATTTGGGACATTTTCTTCTCGCTAACCTCCACCAAACATCCCACTTGGGATGGAAAAAACTACTAACTCTATTCTCTGCAGCCCAGCTCCGGTTTCCCCATCAAGCAAGTATAGCTCGACAGGTAGTAGATCGCTGTGTAAGCTGTATCATGATGAAGCCAGCCTTGCAAAAGAATATACATACAGGTATTCGAATAACCGGGAGGGCACCAGGAAGGAGTTGGGAGGTGGACTTTACTGAGGTAAAACCGGGCAAATTTGGGTACAGATATCTATTAGTATTAGTGGATACTTTCTCGGGGTGGGTAGAAGCATTTCCCACAAAGAGGGAAACAAGTCAGGTGGTAGCTAAAGCCTTGTTGGAAGAAATCATTCCCCGCTATGGGATCCCACAGGCCATTGGGTCTGATAACGGTCCGGCTTTCATTAGTAAAGTCCTCCAAGGACTAGCTCAAGCCATGGGGATTGATTGGAAATTACATTGTGAATATAACCCCCAGAGCTCTGGGCAGGTAGAGAGGATGAATCGGACCTTAAAGGAGACCTTAACTAAATTGGTAACAGAGACTGGCGGTGACTGGGTGACACTCCTTCCCTTAGCCATCTTTCGGGTTCGAAATTCCCCATACATTCACGGCCTAACTCCCTTCGAAATCATGTATGGGGCACCTCCTCCCATCATTCAGCGCGCCATGGCGCCACCAGGGGAGAAAAATCTGGCTCCAAATTATCTAACCATGCTGGAAGCCCTGGCTACAGTCCAGCAAACAATCTGGCCCCTTATTCAGGCCTATCATGATAAGGATGTACAATCGAACCCAAAACATGGCATAATCCCAGGGGATATGGTTTGGGTCAAAAGACACCAGTCAAAGACTTTGGAACCTCGATGGAAGGGACCTTATGTTGTCTTGTTTGCCACTCCTACTGCTTTAAAGGTTGACGGCATTGGACCTTGGGTGCACTTTTCCCATGCAAGAAAAGCACAACCTAATGAGATAAGGAAAGCAACCAACGAGTGGACCGTCCAGAGACATCTCTCCAACCCACTGAAGTTACATCTAACCAGAAGAAAGGATGATGGCGGGTCCTCTCCTCCTGTCTCTTCTCCTCGGAATGATGCTGAACCAGACTGAGGCTACTCCCTTGAACCCTCCCCATTTTGGTAACCCGCATAGGCCGGTTAAACAAACTTGGGTGTTTAGAAATGCAGTAACCCATGAGGTATGGAATTCAACGTCCAAGGTGGCGCCCCCACTGACGTGGTTTCCGGACTTATATTTTAATCTGGAAACAATAATGGGGGGTTTTAATGCCATAACTGACCCTAAAAGAAAACTTATAACCCGTGAGGACATGAGAAAGAAAGGATTTTGGGTATGTCCAGAACATCAATCGGTAAACTTAAGGGAAAAATGTGGAGGCGTACAAAAATCCCATTGTGCTCATTGGGATTGCGTCATCGCAGCAGACGGACAAAACCAAAGGGGGTTAGTTAACTCGGGCTTAATATTAATGAAATTCATTAACCCGTATCCAATTGAAGGCTCTAAGGAGGAGGCTAATATAGTCAAAATCCATTTTACGGAGATGGGTAAAGCAGAAAATCGATGGGAGCGAGGGTTCACTTGGGGTATAGTCTTGTCCCCTACAACTGAAGTAGTTGGAATGCACATGGGTTCTGAGGTTCCTAGCTTCTTTACAACAATAATACCCGGCCGTGCGGTTCTTGCCCAACTACTCTTAACAGTAGAACAACCGGCAGAACCTGCTAGGAAACCTGCCCAACTAGGCCCAAAGCTAGTCACCAGAATTCCTATTACCACCACGACCACTACCACCCCTACCTCAATAGCTCTAAAGGCGGGGTGGACCACTCCACTATGGTCGATGGCTAAGGCCGTTTATAACACCCTTAATCACACTGCTCCAAATTATACAGGGTCATGTTGGCTATGTTATGAACCCACCTTACCTTTCTATGAAGCAGTAGGAATAGAAGGGACATATAACATTAGCAAGGAAACCCCAACCAATTGGAAACAGCAGCCTGTGGGCTTAAATTCAATAACTGAAATAGCAGGTAGAGGAACATGTGTGGGGAAGGTCCCTCAGGACAAACAACAGTTGTGTGCCACCTCCCTGCCCTCTCCAAATTGGAGTGCCAATACCTGGGTAAGCCCCAAACAAGATCTGTGGTGGGCCTGTTCTTCAACTGGGATAACTTCCCATATCACCACCACAGTATTCGATCCCTCCCAAGAATTCTGTATGATTGTAATGATAGTGCCCCGCCTCTTATATTATAGAGGAGATGTCCCCTTTAACTATTGGAATGAGAGAACACAAATAAGCCAATTAAGAGCCCTTCGTAGACCTAAAAGGGAACCAATTACTGCTATTACTGTTTCAGTAATAATAGGACTTGGGCTTGCGGGAGCAGGGACAGGAATCGCCGCCTTGGCCACCCAGAAACATGGCCTGGCTACCTTAAGGTCGGCAATAGACAAGGACATAGCGCACATGGAGCAGTCTGTTTCTGCACTGGAAAAATCCCTAACGTCCCTCTCTGAAGTTGTACTCCAGAATCGGAGAGGACTAGATCTCTTGTTCCTCAAGCAGGGTGGACTATGTGCTGCTCTAGGTGAAGAATGCTGTTTCTATGCGGATCATACAGGAGTGGTGCGTGACTCCATGGCTAAAGTGAGGGAAGGATTACAAAAACGTCAAAAGGAAAGGGAGGCCCAACAAGGATGGTTTGAATCATGGTATAATTTTTCCCCATGGTTGGTGACCCTTCTCTCGGCCTTGGCTGGGCCCCTAATCGTTATAGTTCTTATTCTTATCATAGGCCCATGTGCTATAAATCAACTCATAGCCTTTGTGAAAAACCGTGTAAGCGCGGTACAACTCTTGGTCCTCAAAAGTCATTATGACCTTTTGGACACAAATACAGCTGAGGAAGAATCCTCAGTATAAACAGAAAAAGGGGGAAATGAAGGAATGCAGGAAGAAGAATCTAAGATATTGACAATACTAGTATAGGGAATCTACTAGAAATAAGAAAGCAGGATATTAGAATTAAAATAGGACCCTTGTAGAAGTAAGAGAGTAACAAAAACATGTGAGAGTACTGTAAGGAAACATTCCCCTCTCCTGATAAAACTAAAATGTGAAGAATTAACCTAGAATAAAACTGTGAGTCTCTGCTTCGGTAACCCCACTTGCCAATATAAAGTACAACTTGTAAGTTCCTGCTTATGATAACTGCCTGAGTTCTGGCTTCTGTGAAACTGCTTGCTTATGTCCCAGCTACCTTAATGTTAAAAGTTGTTTTAATTTAAAAACCTAGGTTACTATTAGAAATTATTTTAAGGATAGACTTGTTTTTCAAAATTCTTGATGTTAAAAATTGTTTTTTAAAGTTTGAGATATTTTAAAATAGTATAAAGTAATTTAGGGAATGAAGCTATTTTTCTTGGAAGTGAGGCCCAAGCTCACCGCAACTTTATCTCAAGGAAGCACCCGGAGGGCTCCTCAAACGGTCAGTACTCAGGGGCCGAGCTGAAGGTTGCCATAGTAACCAAGCATGAAAGAGAAAGTCACTCTTTGGCGGGCAGTGACGTAGAAAGGCTGTCATTTAAGACTATTTGCTGTAATTCAAGTGTGTGTGTGCTTTCTTTTGAAATTATTGGTTGTACTTGTTTACCTTTTTATCTGATTGGTTATATCCTACCTTTTGGCGGGCTGTGACGTGTGTAACCACCCCTCCAAGGGCTATAAAAATAGAGCCTGAAGTGTGCTCAGGGTCGAGCTCCGACCACTTTCCTTGCTGTCTACTGAGGCTGAACGCTAGCTCGGCCAGAGGCTCCCTCTGGTAGCTGCTGGGCAATTCCTCTACTGACAGTCAAGCTAGTGAAGGAGTCTCGACCCTGGCATGCCAGTGAGAGCTGCAGCACTATAAACTCTGCTTGTGAGTTGCAACCTTGGTGTGTCCTTCGTTATTTGGGTAAGGGGGTGACTCTCGGACCCTAACACTGTCAGCCTCCTGAATGCTGGGATTACCAGCGTGCGCCACCACGCCCGGCTTTTAGTCTTTTTATTTTTGAAGCAAGGTCTCACTGAGTTGTGAAGGGCCTCACTAAGCAGCTGAGGCTGTCTGAGAAACCGCAATCCTCCGATCTCAGCCTCTCAAACGCTGGGATTACAAGCGTGAGGCATCATGCCCCGCTCCCCCCCCCCCCGCTCTATTTTTTATTCTTTATTTTGAAAGAAGGTCTCACTAAGTTGCAGAGGGCCTCGCTAAGTAGCTGAAGCTGTCTGAGAACCTACAATCCTTCTGTCTCAGCCTCCCAAGTACTGGGATTACAAGTGTGTGTCACCATGCCCTGCTTACCTTAGCTCCTTGACAGTACTTTTAAAACATGAACCCCAGCCTCCAGATGTGACCACAGTAGGCTGGAGTTCAGTTTCTAAATGTTCCCTTCTGCCCTAAGTTTCTGATAAAATGGCAAGCATCCCTGTCTCCCTAGGATACTTGGAAGTGACTAGTCTGAGCAGAGGAAAGGGGCAGGGACTTGGCCCTGTTCAGCCCTGAGGTAGCTTCCCCAGAGTTCTCCCCATATCTCCCCAAAGCCTTCTCCCCAGCTCCTTTCCCATGAGCGTCCAGCCTTGCATCCTCCTCGCCCCACCCGGTCTGGTTAGGCCTGACCCTTTGTGGGTCCTCCTGGGCCAAGTCCCAAAGGTGACCTCAGTTTTCTGTGCTTGGTCCTCAGCTCTTAGGCAGACGGGAGAGCAGGCTCCAGGGGTCCTAGGAGCCCTGGGCGCTATTGTTGGAAGAGAGAAGTGCCGGAGCCAGCCGGCAAAATTACGGGTTCCGAAGAGAGGAGTGAGGATGAAATAATATAACTCTTAAGAATTAAATTCCAAATATGGTTATAACTCTTAAGAATTAAATTCCAAATATGATTTATTCCTAAGCATGGAAGGATCGCCAGTCAACTCCCGGGTAGATATCTTTACTGGCCGACACTGGGGCTTCTTCTCTAGTGGTATTTATAGTTTTTTGCTTTAGGTTACCCTGGAGGGAAAATTGCAATGTCCGGGCAGGTCAAAGAATACCCTGATGCAACACAAACCTAGTCTCAGCTCAGACAGAACAATATCATCATTAGCATTAGTAACCTTGAAGCTTTCAAGGCCCCAAACCTTGTGGACTCTGGCTGAGGTCAGTCAGAAGTATGTTTTTAGTAAAGATAAGGGGAAAACCTTAATGGCTCCCCACAGAGAAGATGGAGAAACATCTTCTCACCAGAAAGTTAAGTGTGGGCAGAGGAAAGGCAGAAGGTGGAGCAGTTGGAGTCGGGACTGGGCCCAGTGCTCCAGGAGCCCCAAATGCTACTTATGTCCTCCTGGGGCGGCTGGAATCAGCACCCAGCCAGCCGGCTCCTTGCCTCTTGCCCCCATCCCCGCCCCGTGCTGCAGCAAGTCCCATTCTGGACCCTCGGTTCCAGCAAAGACCACCACTAGGCAGCACGCACACTCACCTGCAAATCTGGAGGATCCCGCTCGGTGGAGCCGGACCTTGCCCGAGTGCCCAACAGAATTAGCAATAGCAAGCACGCTTGTAATCTCAGCATTTGAGAGGCTGAGACTGGAACATCGCGATTCATGGACAGCCTCAGCTACTTAGCAAGGCCCTTCACAACTCAGTGAGACCCCGTTTCAAAAATTTAGACTAGCCGGGCGTGGTGGCGCACGCTTGTAATCCCCGCGCTTGGGAGGCGGAGACAGGAGGATCGCGCAGGTTCGAAGGCAGCCGCGCGCTGGCTTAGGAGACCCTGTTTCCAAATAAAAAAAATAAGATAGGACTGTGGGTGTAGCTCAGAGGTAGAATGTCCCTGGGTTCCATTTCCAGTCTCCCCCACATACAAGAAGTTTCTTTTTCCTGTCAACAAACCCCTTTGCCCTAGCATGCGGGGGCTCCCAGAAGCTGCGGCACACTCCCCAAAGCTGCCACATCTGTGTGCGGAGGGGCATCATCAGGTTACAAAATCAAAGCACTGGCATAATAGTTCTGGAACCAGTGTTCTGTAACTATTGGGAAGATGGTTGCGCAAACAAAGGTTTAATATTTTGCTTTCTGCTTAGTCCAGAGTCTCTACCTACCCACTCCCTCCTCCCCATCTCTGGACGGAGAGTTGAGGCCTTTGATGTGGCAATCCCAGCAAGAGCTGGGGAACTTGGAGGCAAGGGGTGTGTGTGTGGGGGGGGGGCTGCTCTTGAAGCATCTCTGCAAGGGTCAGAGACGGTCTAAGGGGGAGATGGGGTTACACCCTGGTTTCCTTTCCTGAGTATGTGTTGTGTGTGTGTGTGGGGGGGGGGTAAAAATTGTAAATCAGTAAGAAAAAAGGCTTTCTTTAGCCCTTCCCCCCCAACTCACCCTCATCCACCCAAAGTTTGCAGGAGTGGGTGATAAGTAAAATAAAAAATTAAATGCGAGTAAAATAAAAAAATAATGTGCGTACGGCGGAGTGTGAAAAACACGAGAGAGGTCCGGTACACATGGCATGTAAAGTTTTAATGGCATGGCTCTCCCGGGGATCAGAGCGAGGCACCGTGGGGCCCGTGCGCCTGTCCGAAGCTAGAGGACGCGGGCTCTCCTTTTAAAGGCATGCATCTCGTGAGATGGGGGTTTACTCGCAGGAATGCCCAATTCTCGCGGGGGTTTCAGCCCCTCCCTTGCCCTGCAGAGGTCATGTGACACAAAGTCACATGAGTGCAGGACCCAACTTAACATTCCGGCCTTTTGATGGTAGGGATAATGGATGACGATTGGACCCTCTAGCTTCTTCCTGCTGTCAAGGGGCGTCGTCAGGGGCCCCAGGCCGGGAGGAGTCGGGAGTTCAGTCCCCCAGAAGGGGGTGCAGGTGGGTGCATAGCTGCAGTGCGAATTGGAGGTTACCCTGGACAGCTTAGTGATGTGCGCTTGAGGAGGCTTGAACAGGCAAGGGCTATTAAAGAAAAAAACAAATCATGAGATTGAGCAGGCGACCAAAAAGGAGACTGGCTTACTCAGTACCTGGAGAGCTACCCTGAGCTGGCAAAGAGGATGGAGGTTGAGGGATCCAGGAGCCGTCAGTCTTCAGCCAGGCTGAGTAGGGCCAGCAGCGGGGCCTGGTCTGGAAAGGTGCTCCCCCTGTGTTGAGGCACCTGGGGCTCACCCTTTTCCAAGGGCACTGTTCCAGTGGCCCTCCTGGCCACACGCCGAGCAGTCTGATTGGTAGGCGTGGCTTCGCCCCACTTCAGGCAGGCTCCTGGAGGTAGTTGTTGTTGCAGTCCTCCACACCTAGGTGGCGCTTCAGAGGGCTGAGCCGCCACCGCCAGCTGAAGGGCAGCTACCAGGGATCTGCTTTTTGGCAAAGTCAAGAGTGTACGCTCCATCTCCACCTGTTTCTCTCTGGAATTAAAACTTAGATGCCATGTTAAGGTTCTGTCAGCTGCGATGGACCTATACTCACAAAGAGCACGTCCCGAGACGGGTGTCCAGCAAGAATGGCAACGCGGACTCCGCACGGGCAGACAGAGAGTATCGCCCCAGCCCCGGCCTGTCGTTTCCCGCAGCACCTAGGGCGCGCCCGAGCGGGCCGCCCAGCAAAATTGCAGTCTGGCGTGGGCCAAGATGGCGACTGTGACATCACCAGGCAGCGACTATGCGCCATCACAAAATGGCAGCTGGCGGGAAAATAAATGGAAGCTGATGGGGGAGAGCATTTGGAGGGATACCAGACCACTTAGAAAAGTTCCTAACTGTTCCTGGGCCACCGCAACCTATTTCCCAACTCGTATCAAGGCAGACAGGCTCTCAGGGCATCTGCTAGTATAAAGGTTCGACTCCCCATAATTGGTTCGCGGGCGGAAACGAAGAACAGGAAATGGGCGTCCCTGATTTCCCTGCTCAATCGTTCGGAAACGGAGGTTAAGAGATAGGGAAGAACGTCTTCATTCCTTCTCAAAACCGGAGGATGACCTGGTCATCCGCAGCGTGATCCCAGTGGACCATGGGACAATGGGTCACCAAGCGCTTGGATTTTGGGGTCCCAGTGGACCGGAAGACCCAAGTCCGGAACCCGCTAACCAAGGGAAGGAGGCAGTTTACCGGAGTATAGTGTTGTCGGCCAGCGCTGGCTGTGACAGAAGCGCTGAGAAGCTGCTGGGGGCGCGGTGGAGCCAGGGCGCGCGGATGCCGGTGGCTGGTGTGGACGGCACTGGCGGCTGGCGGGATCAGTGGGGGCGCGCAGGCGGCGTGGCTTGCCGGGCCCGCGGCGTGGAGACAAAATGGCTTCCAGGCACGTGGCAGTCGCTGAGGCTGGGCCCCGAGGAGCACCGCCAGTGAGCCTGGCTTGGGCGGGTGAAACGGAGCAGCAGCAGCAAGTAGAGCTGCGCCTGGCGCGGGTGACTGTGGCGGACACCGAAGCCGGCTGTGCGCCGCCCAATGAGCCTGGCTCGGGGCGGGCGGGGCAAATCGGCCAGAGGTCCTGGCGGTGACTGGAGAACCAAGCTGGAACGGTGCTTTAGGAGGTACAAGCGGCAGGCAGAGGTCCTGGCCCGCGTAGGCGGTTGGCAGGCAGGGCAAGTGCCAAGCTGCCTGGCTCGGGCCGGAAAGATGGCCGCCGACTCCTAGGATTGGTTAGGAGTGGAAAGTGGGAGGGATTAAAGATTGTGAGGCCTCCAGTGAGGCCATGAGGTGGGAGGGGTTAAAGATGGCGAGGCCTCCAGTGAGGCCATGAGGTGGGAGGGGTTAAAGATGGTGGGGCCAAGATGGCGGCCCCCCAGTGATTCCACGTGTCCAAGATGGCGGGCCAAAGCTGGTGACCCCCCCCCCCAGTAATTCCATGTGGCTGCTTACCGGAATGGCCAGGCCCAGGCAGCAGGGGTGGGCAGGCACAGGGTGAAGGGCGCCATGGCGCGAGTCCGAGTGGAGGAACCAGCTGGAGCGCGGGCTGGACTTGGCGGGCTGGGGGCTGTTTAGCAGAGTGGCGGCCACCTAGATGGAGGAGGCAGGCGGCCCCGGCAGGCGGGTCTAAGCAACGCCAGGCGCGGAGAAGACATAGGCGCGCGGTGTGGCGCAGTCCGCGGGCGGCGCGGTCCCATTCCAGCGGCGGGCAGCGTGGGCAGGCGGGAACGGCGGTTTTAGGAGGTCCAAGCGGCAGGCAGAGGTCCTGGCCCGTGCAGGAGGTCGGCAAGCAGAGCAGGTGCCAGCATCACCCAAGGAGCCTGGCTCCGGGAGGGTGGAACTGGCAGCCTGGAGGCCGGCGGAGCCTGCACGCCCCGGCGGTGGTGGCTGCGGCCGCGGTGGCAGTGGAAGATGGCCTCCGGTGCTCCAGAAGAGAGCACATGGGCGGGAAAAGATGGCCACCGGCTCTCAGCAGAGCTCGGGGCCGAAAAGATGGCCGCGAGCTCTCAGCAGAGCTCAGGGCTGGAAAGATGGCCATGAGCTCTCAGCAGAGCCCGGGGCGGGAAGAAGGCCGCCGGCTCTCCCGGAGAGCGCGGGGCTGGGGAAGAAGGCTTACGGTCCGGGAAGGCACGGGGCAGCAGCGGCAGTGGTGGGAGCAACGCCTGCAAGCGGAGCGCTGCTGTGGGACCTCACAGTTGAGCTGCTGGCGGGTCAGAGAGTCCAGGGCTCAAAAAGAGAGTAAAAATAAAAAGAGAAAACAGAAAAAAAAAAAAAGGAAAAAAATGGGGAGGGACCCAAGAGTTCTCCCGGTTCGGCACCAAATGATAAGTAAAATAAAAAATTAAATGCGAGTAAAATAAAAAAATAATGTGCATACGGCGGAGTGTGAAAAACATGAGAGAGGTCCGGTACACATGGCATGTAAAGTTTTAATGGCACGGCTCTCCCGGGGATCAGGGCGAGGCACCGTGGGGCCCGCGCGCCTGTCCGAAGCTAGAGGACGCGGGCTCTCCTTTTAAAGGCATGCATCTCGCGAGATGGGGGTTTACTCGCGGGAACGCCCAATTCTCGCGGGGGTTTCAGCCCCTCCCTTGCCCTGCAGAGGTCATGTGACACAAAGTCACATGAGTGCAGGACCCAACTTAACAGTGGGGTTCTGGGGTCACGTGAACAAAACTATTGGTCTGTCCCTTTGTTTCTTGCACAATGCTCCTCCCCATAAGATGTCACCAAATTCAGCTGATATAAGGACAGGAGCCTGCGAGGTCCAGATCTCAGCTCTGGACTTGGAGTCTCCATTGCAGACCCTGGGAGGGTGTTGCGCTGCATTGGAGAAACTGCCGGGTAATGAGTTCCCTGCAAAGGTCCTTCAAAGGCCTCCACGGGGTCTGGCGGTCCTCTGTTGGGATGTGGCAAAAGCGGTTTGACCACCGAATCTCTCCTGGTCTGGGCTGGCTCGGGAGGATGGATTGTTGATTGTAATTTCCAAGGATAGAGGGTTGTGAAGGACCCAGGAGCTGGGGAGCTGGGAAGGTGGGAGAGGCTCGAAGCAACACAGCCTAAACTTTTTTTTTTTTTTTTTTGGTGGTACTGGGGTTCCTGGAAGCCCTTCTACCTCCGGGCTACACTCCCAGACCTATTTTTTTTATACTTTTTTATTTGGAAACAGGGTCTCTTAAGCCAGCACGGCTGGCTCCGAACCTGCGCGATCCTCCTCTCTCCGCCTCCCAAGTGCGGGGATTACATGTGTGCACCACCACGCCCGGCAACACAGCTTAAACTTTCCCAAACCCAGCCTTTGTCCAAAGCGTGTCCAGGGTCCATTAGCACAACAGACGTGGAGGAAACAGTCGGGTACCAAGGATGCTGTGGATGAAGCCCAGGGAGGTGTGGGGTGGGTGCAGGGGACAATCAGGCCGGGGTCCAGTGTGTTACAAGAGGCTGTGTTTCCAGGCCTTGCCTGTAAGCCCCTGGCTTGGAACTCCGCAACAGCATCCATGGAGTGGGCAGGCACCCAGCGCAGCCTCGAAGTCTGGACCACCAGAGTTCGGGGGTTCTGTCTGCAGGGCTGAGGCTGCGGTGCGAGTCCATTTCCCTTTTGCTTTTTTGCAAGAGCCAGAAGAGAATCCTTTGGGACAGGTACAGGAGGGAGGAAGGGGCCCCACGCCGGGGACTTCGGGGTTAGCTCTTGGTGGTTCCCCTGCCAATGGCATTGGGACGTGGTGGTGAGGGTGTGAGCAGCTGTTCAGAGCTGTCCTCGCCTCTAGGAGGAGGTGGAGGCGGAATCTAAAGTTTGTCTGGCGCTGCCCCACCAGAAGGTGGAGGAGCTGGGCGTGCTTTGGTGGGGAAAGAGAAACTACTGATGGCTAATCAGTCAAATGGCTAATCTGGTTGAGGGCTGAGGTGAAACTCTGGTGGCCACGTCTGTAATCTCAGTTTTGGGAGGTTGAGACAGGAGGATCACGGAATCAGGACAGACAGAGAAACGTAAGGAGACTCAGTTACCTCTTTCAAAATAAAATATGAAATAGAGTTGGGGGTATAGCTCAGAGACAGAATGCTCCTGGGTTCAATCCTTAGTTGAAAAAAAAAAAAGTTGAAGTGAGAATTCCTGCAACCAGATATTAGGTGAGCAACTTAGTGTGATAGCAACTAACTTTAGAGTATTCATTTAAACGTCTTTTGTTTAACTAAGAAGGTGAATCATTCCATGTTTTACTAACTCCACGCAAATGAAAGAAAGAACTGTCATGATCTGTCTCTGCCTGCTTATAAGGATGTACAGGCGTCCACCATGCCCAGCTTCATGTGTTTTCAATTTTAAGTTGGTCAAATCCACAGATATAGAATTTGCAGATAGAAAGGGCCCACGGGATTTGCTATTGTTTTATCTTTCTTGGCGAAGTGCCTGTTCAAATCCTTTATTCTTTTTTTTTTTTTTGGTGATACTGGGGTTCCTGGAAACCCTTCTACCTCTGGGCTACACTCCCAGACCTATTTTTACATTTTTATTTTGGAAACAGGGTCTCCTAAGCCATTGTGCGCGGCTGGCTTCGAACCTGCGCGATCCTCCTGTCTCTGCCTCAAGCGCAGGGATTATAAGCGTGCGCCACCATGCCCAGCCATGTCTGATTTTTCTAAGTCCTTTTTTCTGTGGTACTGAAGGTTGAACCCAGGGGCATTCTATCCCCAATGTACACCCCCAGCCCCATTTTATTTTTTATTTTGAAATGGTATCACTAAGTTGTGGAGGGCCTCAGTTGCTGAGGCTGGCCAGGAACTCATGATCCTCCTGTCTCTGCCTTCCAAGCACGGGGATTACAAGCGTGCACCACTACGCCCAGCCTCCTTTATTTGTTTTTAATTGGGCTGTTTTCTGATTACTGTGGAGGGCAGTGGGGATGAAAACAAAGGAATTTACCTCTGAGCTATACTCCCAACCCTATTCTTTATTTTGAAACAGGGTGGGGTGGCTCACTAAGTTGCAGAGGCTGGGCACAAACCTGTAATCCTCCTGTCTAGCTTCCCAAGTATAAAATAAAAAATAAAGCATAGGCATCATATATTTTCTCTTATTATTATTATTTATTACATCAGAATTATCTTGGCCATTTGCATTTAAACTTTGCCTCATTTCTGCTTTAGTTGGAGGAGGCTCTTTTTCACCTCTCTGTGCAGTAAGAGACACTGAGAGAAGCAGGGGCTCCCTTCTTGGCCAGGTAGACAGGACAAACCCCGCAAGTCAAAATACCTTGACGGCTCCACTCCCATCGCCTCTGCTATATAGGACATAGCTAAGATACGCTAAGTGCTTACTACGTGCCTGACATTGTAAAAATGATTTTAACTCTATCTTTTGATCTCCAGTCAACCTTGGCCTATGTATAGTAGTCCTAGGTAAGCCAGAGTAAGTTATTATTAAAAGCTTGAGTCTTAAGGTCAGATTGACCCTGGCCTTGAATTCCAACTCTATTGTTCTTTTTTAATTTAGTACTAGGGATTGAACCATGGACTGTTCTATCTCCAGCTATGACCCCAGCCATTTTTTAAATTTTGAAACAGGATCTTACTGTGTTACTGTGGGTCTTGCTAAGTTGCTGAGGCTGGCCTTGGACCAGTGATAAACATGTGACCCTCCTCTCTCAATCTCCCACATTGGATTACAGGTTGTGTGTCACCATGCTTTTGCAACTCTGTTCTTACTTGGCTGGATGACTTTGGGCAGATTACCTGTGTAAGACTCCATTTTGTATGTGTAAAATAGAGATAAAAATTCATACTTGTTCTTGAAAATGACAAGGACTGAAATAAATATTACATTTAAATAAAGCCCGGTGTGTAGAAAACTGCTTTAGTAATTGAGAAAGCTGTGACTTAAAAAGACAAATGCTTTAGCCAGGAGTGGTGGCACACGCTTGTAATCCCAGCATTAGGGAGGCTGAGACAGGAGGATTGTGGTTCGTGGACAGCCTCAGCTACTTAGTAAGGCTCTCCACAACTTAGTGAGATCCTATTTCAAAAAATAAAAAAAATAAAAATAAAGCCAGGCGTGGTGGTGTACACTTGTAATCCCAGCATTTGGGAGTCTGAGACTGGAGGATTGCGGTTCACAGACACCTTCAGCTACTTAGTGAGGTCCTCTGCAACTGAGACTCTGTTTCAAAATAAAGAATAAAAAATTGGGCAGGGGGTGTAGCTTGGAGGTCAAATGCCTCTTGGTTCCATCACAGACCCGCAAAAAAAACATAGGGCAGGGTGTGTAGTTTAGAGGTCGAATGCCCCTGGGTTCCATATCCAGACCTGCAAAAAAAAAAAAATAATAAATAAAACAAAAAAAGGCAAATATTTTACCAAAGATCACTAACCTAGTAAGAATTAATCCAGGCTCCAAACCCATGCCTCTCTGACTACAAAGTCCACAATAAAGCAGACGTGGTGGCATATACTTGTAATGCCAGTACTTGGAAGGCTGAGACAGGAACATCCCAGGTTTAAGGCCAGCCTCAGTTACTTGAGAAGCTCTCTGCCACTTCGTGAGACGCTGATTCAAACTAAAGAAAAAAAAAAATAGAGCCAGGTGTGGTGGTGCATCCCAGTACTTGGGAGGCTGAGATAGGAGGATCACAGTTCTTGGCCAGCCTTAGCTACTTAGTGAGGTCTTGTTTCAAAATAAAGAATAAAAATTAGGACTGGGGGCATAGCTCGCAGGTAGAATGCCCCTGAGTTCAATCCCCAGTACTGCAAAATAAATTAAATAAATAAGTAAATAACAGAGCTGGGGGTGTAACTCAGAGGTAGAATGCCCCTGGATTCAATCCCCAGTGACACACACACAGTCAATGTTAGTCTGACTCGTCTTCCATCCTAGACAACAAAGTAGAAGGCAAGAGTTGCCACATTGACGGTAATTTATCTGACTTTATGTTGACATTAGGATTGTATACACTTAGCACATTTGTGACCTTAACCAACTTTGTTATAATTAGTTTAAAATTTGTATGCAAAATTAATGCAATTGTGCAAGTGAATTACAAAAGAGGAAATATTTAGAGAAAAGCATTTTCTACACTAAGAAACTAAAACATAATAATTTTCATTAGAAGATCTATATAATGACATTGCAGAAATATTAAAAAATAGAGAGCCACAAAAGAAAACTCATCCCCTTCCTTACCGCCGCACGCGCAGCTGTTTTGTATTTTTGCTTATTCATTTCCATTGTTAGTCTACCCACAGATACTCTTTCCCAGAGTTGTAATCGTGGGGTACATTCCATTTTGTGTCTTGTCTAGGTTCATTGTCTGGGTAGCTCCTGCCCACTCTGCACCCTCCCCAGTGGTAGCCCAGGCATTTTTCTTTGTACTGGGGATTGAACCCGAAGGCATTCTACCTCCAAGCTACACCCCCACCCCTATTTTGTATTCTTTATTTTGAAACAGGATCTCACTGAGTTGCAGCAGGCCTCACTATGTAGCTGAGGCTGGCCTTGAACGTAAGCTCCTCCTGTCTCAGCCTCCCAAGTACTAGGAGTACAGGTGTGCGCCACTATACCCGGCTACGCCCCGGCATTTTTCATGTGGTGGTTTAGGGAAGAGATGGCTCTTGCTGGTGCCACAGGGAGGGGCAATTCTCCGTGCAGTAGGATTACTTGCCTTCCATCTGCTTGCCTGGTGCAGTCCAAACTCATACCTAAGGAGAGGAAGCCGGTAATAGAGTAAAAGATGACAAAGCTCTTCATCAACTCCAAAAACATGGAAACAAGGTAGGATCCAAGCATCTTAACAGACTCTGTACCAAAACATGGAAGCACCCTTCTCCCTAGCTCCCCGCAAGTTCCCGGCTGTGAGGAGTGGGTGTTGCACGTGGCCGTGCCCTCCGTGAGGAGTGACACTTACTGGCACTGGACCCAGGAGGGCTCTAAAACAAGTCTCTGCTTGTCCAAAGGTGCCAAAATATGGCAGAATGTGCCACTCCTAAATGTGGCATTATTTTGCCCTAAAGGCACTTGAAATGACAGTGGATAGAGGAAGGGCATTCTAAATCTTTTTTTCTTCCTGAAAACTGTAGGAATACTGCGGAAATAACCCCCTCATATTATAGAATTAAGGTAGGATCCTTGTAGAAGTAAGATATTAGAATATAGAGTTAAGATTTAGAAGTAAGGTAAGATTGGAAACAGAATGAAGATCTGTAAGCCCAGCTGCCCAGAAGGCCCCCTCCAGCTTGTCGGACAAGGTCTCTGTCCTCCCCGAGCTCCCCCCCCCCCCCCAGCTGCAAGCAACATGGGCCCCATATCTCTGAGCTAGATCAGCCCTCTCCCTCGGGCCTCAGCAATAAGGCCATTCTAATTTGCTCCCCAGACAGGTTCCTCAGCGCAGAGATAAGCCTGGCCCAGCCAAGGTAAATGGAAAAGGCAGCCCCTCTTTGGACAGGGATTTTCCAGTCCAAAGAACATTTTACAAGCACTTCCACTCAGGCCGGGTCTGGTTTATGCGGGGAATTCAGACTGAACACAGGAGGCCACATGTGTGCCTTCCTCGCTCCTTGCCCGCTCTCCTCCTTGTAATGTTCTCCAGGTCCCCGCGGTAAGGCCAGTGGCTTTGGACAGTCACACCACCGCGCACGGCCCTGTGCGGGGACAGAGCGGCTCCCAGCCGGGCCCAGGGTGGACACAGGGCAATGTTTGGAGAGGTCCTCCTCCATCCCCCTAACCCTGTGGTGCCAGGGCCGGGGCCAGGGCCCGAGCGGACCCTCTGGAGGGATCTGGATGCCGAAGCCGGTGTGGGCAGCAGCATGGATACCGAATATTCCTGGCTCTCAGGAACGGAGTCCAGACCCCGGTTGCAGGGCAAGTCTGAGGGGTCAGGAAGTGAAGGGGGAAAAGGGAAGGGCCAGGCGGGTCTAGGACAGCGGGCCTACAGGAGCCCATGGAGTGGAGCAGGTTGTGGGTCAGGACCGCCTGGCCTCGCCCATCCACTACTCCTCTGACGGCACAAGACAGGGACCCCTGCGGTCCACCATGGGCCACAGCCTCAGGCCTGACCCCTGACCTCTGGCCAGGCTTCCCTGGTACTGTTAAGTATGGCTTTAGAGAATTAAGACATTGGGATTTAGGATTCAGAATCTAGTTAACTTGTAAGTCCCGGACTTTCTTTAATAACTGCCTGCTCAAGTTCTGGCTTCTGTACAACTGCTTATGTATATGTTCAACATCTGTTCGGTAATAGTCTTTTTCGTTTTAGACTTGCTTGATGTTTAAAGAATATTAGAAATTGCTTTTTAGGAATTGCTTTTAAGTGCTTTAGAATGTAAAAGTAGTTCTTCCTGAGTTACAAGCCTGTATCTACCTGGAAACATCTGCATTCCACACAATTGGCCAGAGGCAGC
Source organism: Muscardinus avellanarius (assembly GCF_963383645.1). Taxonomy (NCBI): domain Eukaryota; kingdom Metazoa; phylum Chordata; class Mammalia; order Rodentia; family Gliridae; genus Muscardinus; species Muscardinus avellanarius. The sequence continues at coordinate 31,513,242 of NC_137802.1, forward strand.
CCCAGCGAAGGAGCACATACCATAAGGGAGATGAGCAGTCTTTGGCGGGCTCGGACTCTTGGCGGGCTCTGACTTCTGGCGGGCTCAAAATTATTGGTTGTACTTGTTTGTCCTTGTATCTGATTGGTTGTATTCTAAGGTTGGCAGGATCTGACGGGTGTGGATGCATGTTTTAAAATTATTGGTTGTACTTGTTTGTCCTTGTATCTGATTGGTTGTATGCTAAGGTTGGCGGGCTCTGACGTGTGTATCCACTCCCTCCTGGGGCTATAAATCCAGACCCCGAAGTGAGCTTTTGGTCGAATTCCGAACGCTTTCCTTGCTGTCTACTGAGGCTAACGCTAGCTCGGCCAGAGTCTCACTCTGGTAGCTGCTGGGCAATTCCTCGACTGACAGTCAAGCTAGTAAAGGAATTTCGACCACTGGCTAGCCAGTAAAGAGCTGCAGCACAATAAACCCTGCCTGTGTGTTACATCCTTGGTGTGTTCTTCGTTATTTGGGTAAAGGGGCGATTCTCAGACCCTAACAAAAACAAGAAAGAAAAGATCCCATGTGAAAGACACCCTCCCTGTACAAAAGAAATATTCTTTGATGAAAGTCACATCTAAGAAAATTTTGTAATTTTATTTTAATTTAGAGTCAGCATTACTTAGGACTGGGCAAAAACTCTATTGACGTACAATCGCTAAAGGTAGGCTAGTTAATTGGTCCCATCTTAACAAATATATACTATTAATTCAGACTAGAACCTAAGCATTTGATTAAAGGCATATCATAACATTTCTTTACTTTACAGCAACTTATACAGACAATTTTTAAGATAACAGGGGCCTGGGGCAGAGGATCTCTTATCTGAGGTATGCAGCCCAGACACAGGCAATTGTTTTAACAGGCAATTGTTAAAACTTAAACCAATCCTTAATACCTAACTTAAAACAAAACACTTAAAGCAAGGCACAGCATTAGTACCAAAGCAATTTCCCAATACATTTTATAATTAGTACCAAAGCCATTTCCTAATACCCTCACATGAGTGAGACCCTGTTTCAAAATAAAGAAAAATACGACTGTGGGTGTAGCTCAGAAGCAGAATACCCCTGGGCTCAATCAATCTCTAGTATTGAAAATCATTAAAAAATAAATAAACAATAAAATAGGACTGGCGGTACAACTCAGTGGTAGAACACTCCTGGGTAAAATCTCCGGTACCACCCACACCAAAAAAAAAAAAAAAAAAAGGAAGAAGAAGAGAGCTGTGCCTGGTGTCACATGCCTATAATCGCACTTTTTGGAGGCTGAGAAAGGAAAATGGCATGCCCGGCATGGTGGCCCAAGTTTATAATCCCAGTACTTTGGAGGCTGAGACAGAAGGATCGCAGGTTCACAGCCATCCTCAGCTACTTAGTGAGACACAGCTTAGTGAGACACTATTTCAAAATAAAGAATAAAAAATAAGGCTGGGGTATAACTCAGAGGTAGAATGCCCCGGGTTCAATCCCCAGTACCAGGAAGAGAGAGAGAGAGAAAAAAAAAAAGAAGATGGCAGGGTGGAGAACAACCTCAGCAACTTAGCAAGACTCTTCAGTAACTTGGCAAGACCTGTTTTAAAATAAACAATAAAAAGGACTGGGGGTGGGGGATATAGCTTGGAAGTAGAATAGCTCTAGGTTCAGTTCCCAGTTACCACATATAAGTAAATAAATGATTAAAATTTAAATAAATAAATAGGGAGGTAATTTTTTTCTCGTTCCCTTCTAGATTGGCCATAGAAAAACATTTTTTGAATTAGATTCTAGGTATGACCCCCACACTCTCAGGAATAGACTTTGTTCCTTGTTTCTGTCTTTTGTATAGTTTGTTATCAGAAAGAAAAATCACAAGATGAAATTATTTCCTCTTTATCTGACAGTCAGTACCAGTCCTCAGGGGAGTTTGTCCTATTTTTTTTTTTTTTTTTTGGTACTGGAGATTGAACCCAGCAGTGTTCTACCTCTGAGCTATATCCCTGGCCCTAATTTGTGTTTTTTACTTTGAAACAGGGTCACACTAAGGTGCAGAAGGTGTCTCTAAATAGCCGAGGCATCCTCAACCTGTGATCTTCTTGTCTCAGCCTCACAAGTACCTGGATTACAGGCAAGCACCACACACCCAGGTATAAAGAAGATTGAAAAACCTGTAAGATCTCTGTTGGCTTCTGCCTGAGTGTTTATTCCTATCTGTAGTGTCTTACATGGGCTGATATGAGGTGATAAGTAGCAAAACTTAATCAGAATGATACTAACTGTACTAGCAGCCATGTCAATAACAGTCTTCAGCAGAGATTTCTTCTCCTCCCCTCTCCCCTTGGTATTGGGGATGGAACTCAGGGGCATTCTACCACTGAGCTATACCCCCAGCCCGATTTTATTTTTATTTTGAAACGGGGTCTTGCTACGTCACTGAGGCTGGTCTTGAACCTTCCTGTCTCAGTTTCCCAAGTACTGTGATTAAAAGTGTGCACCACCACGCCCCGTAGAGATTTCTTCTTTAACTTTTTGTTGTTGTTGTTGTACAAAGTAAAATCCACTTTTCTCTCCATTTTCTTCCTTCCCTATTCCTCTCCCTAGAGGATAACAGTTTGGTGTGTATCCCCCCCCCCAAAAAAAATGCATAGCATTGTTCCCAAGGGATTTAAAGTGTTTCTTCTGCTAAAAGGTTTCTTTTCTTGTTTCTGTACTAGGGTATGGAACCCAGGGGTATTATACCTCCGATAAACTCTCCCAGCTCAATTTTATATTCTTTATTTTGAAACAGGGTCTCACTAAGTTGTGGAGGGCCTCACTAAGTAGCTGAGGCTGTCTGTGAACCCAAATCCTCCTGTTTAAGCCTCCCAAGTACTGGGATTTCAAGCATGCACCCCCAAGCCCGGCTCTGCTAAAGAGGTTCTTTAGTCTCAAAATTTTCGCCTATGTGTTAACGTGAGAGATTCTAAAAATATACAAATAAAATAAAACAACAACAACACAGTGACCAGTTCTTACTGATAAACAGGAAGGCATCTTGTGATTTGTTTTCCCATGAGGCGGTGAAGGCAGGCACCAAAGGGGTGGAGCATTCTGATTCCATTTTCTGAGAAGTGAAAGTAAAACGGCGGGAAAACTCTAGTCCATTTTTGGAAAATCGAAAGTTTGGCATTCTTCCCAGACTTGGTTTTTTTTTTTTTTTTTTTTTTTTTTTTTGTCTCGGGCTCAGATCTCAGAACCATTTATTTCCTTTACAGCTTATTATCAGGCTCAGTCTGGCTGCGGTCTTTTCAACAGGTCGGAGCTCCCGAAGCCTTCTCCTCTTTTCAGGACTCCAACCCCCAAGACTTTTCATTCCCAAGGTAAGTACAGATTGTCTGGAGAGATGTAAGCCATGCTTATTCAACAGGAAGGATAGTCTCAAAAGAGATCACAGAATTCTAAGATGAAAACTCACTCTAGGCTGGGCACTGTGAGGCATACCAAGAATCCCAAGCCAGCCTGGAAAAAGTTCAAGGCCAGCCTGGGAAAAGATCAAATCTAACTTGGGAAAAGTGAGGCTGTTCCAAAACTAAAAATAAAAAGGGCCGAAGATGTATCTCAGTGGTAAAATGCCCCTGTATTCATTCAATCCCCAGTACTGCAAATAAATAAACAAACAAATAAATAAATAAATTCCACTTTTTCTGATATTTTCATTTGAAGGTTTAGAGACTGGAGTAGACCCATGAGGTCTACTTCTCTCTCTCTCTCTCTCTCTCTCTCTCTCTCTCTCTCTCTCTCTCTCTCTTCTCTCTCTCTCTCTCTCTCTCTCCCTCCCTCCCTCCCTCTTCTTTTCTTTTTGGTAGTGAGGATTGTACCTAGAGGCAGTCTATCTACAAGCTATGCCCTCAGCCCGATTTTATTTCTTTATTTGGAAACAGTCTCACTAAGTTTCTGAGAACCTCACTATGCTTTGAACCCGTAATCCTTCTGACTCAGCCTCCCAAGCGCTGGGATTACAAACCTGCACCACCATGCCCAACTTCCACATTTCTCTTAATTGTATGAAATAGACAATGAAGAGAACTATTTCCTAGATAACGCTTACCTTTTAGACAACGCCCAGGGTGTAGAATGCAGGAGGTTAGTCCGCAGCAAGCTGGCTGAGGTCTCAGACTGAAAGAGACTTGTGCAAGGTTTTCAGAGTTCTGGGGAAGAAATAGAACAAGGGAGGAGCTAGAGACGGAGCAGGAAGCCATCAAAGACACAATTGTTGATCTCTGTGAAAAAAGTGTTTCTTCTTTCATAATGCATGCACTGATTTGTTTCCAGGAGAAACTTAGGCTGTTTTGACTGGAAAGCTATGATCTAGTTGGATTTTCAAGGGTATCTTTGCAAGTATGTCAAAAGACATTTAGTTATTTATTTTACCAAGATTAAAGCAGACACTTGTGAAAACACTGGCTAATGAATTCACTCTGCTTTAATGAGCTGTGTCCAAGAGTCCTTTTGGAGATGGGGCACAAATTAATATACAGTTATCAATAATTTAGCAGGTGGACAGTTGAGAAATATTTGCCATCCTGCAACAGGCAAACAATTGCCTGTAACATAAGATATTCATTTTCCTGAGCACAGGCAGCACTTACCTATGTGCTGGATGTTTTTTCTAAGCATCAACTGGCATGCTCATTTTAACAACATAAATATGTTTTTATTATTTTAGCCATAGATGTTGAAAAAATTTTTAGACTAAAAAAAAAAAATAGACCCAAATTTAATGGCCAGGCGTGGTGGTGCATGCTTGTAATCCCATCATTTAGGAGACTGAGAGAGGAGGATCCCGGTTTGCAGCCAGCCTCAGCTACTTAGTGAGCCCCTCTGCAACTCAATGAGACCCTGTTTCAAAATAAAAAGAGCCGGGTGAGGTGGCCCACGCTTGTAATCCACACACTTGGGAGGCGAGACAGGAGGATTGTGCAGGTTCAAAGCCCGTTATGCTGGCTTAAGAGAACCTGTTTCCAAAATAAAATATAAAATCGGTCTGAGAGTATAGCCCAGAGTTAGAAGGGCTTCTAGGAACCCCAGTACCACAATAAACAAACACACAAACAAATAAATAAGTAAAATAAAAAATAGGGCTGGGGGATATAGCTCAGAGATAGAATGCCCCTGAGTTCAATCTCTAGTACCGCCAAAAAAAAGGTATGTACTATTCAGTCTGTGCACAGTAAAACATGAAAGTCCTTAACCACAGAGTTGGTTATAGGAGAAAGTAGTGGGTCAGAGAAGGCAATCCACTCCTGATTTGAGGCCTGAGAACTGGGCTTAGATTTTTATGTGTGAGTTTTAGCATTGCCCAGGGATAGGGGGCTGGCCAGGCAGGGCCGAGGATGTGAGCGTCTTTGGACTGCGCTGTCAGATGCCTGCAGGCTCACAACCCTACTGCCCTATTTCATTCTCCCTTGTGATTCTGCAGCTTGGGAGGAAGTAGAAGGAGGTGAGGGAACTGAACCCCAAACACTCTACTTCCGAGCTGTACCCCTAGCCCTTTTTATTTTTTATTTTGTAATAGGGTATTGTTAAATTGCTGAGGACCTCGATCCTCCTGTGTCAGCCTCCCAGTACTGGGACTGCAGGCGAGCACTACCGTGCATGGCTGCAGCACGAGTCTAGAGTTGTGGCCTCTTCTTTCCTAGCGTGCTGGTGAGGTTTCCTGATACTGTCAGCTACTCCCCAGTCGTGCTTCGGAATCGTAACGCTGAGAACCCTTGATCCTTCTTTCCCCTCCGGTTTGTCAGGTCCCTTCCCTGTTGTGGTCGTCTCCATTTCCCGCCCTGTCTGCGTAAGAACGTCCAGTCCAAAAGTTTGATCATTTTCCCACCAACATCTTGAGTTCCTACACCACACTCTCCTTTTAAACATTTTAGAAGTGAAATTATGTCAAGCTTACAGAGAAACATAGCGGTCAAAACAGTGAACTCAAGTATGTCCACAGATCAAGCTTAACAGAGGAGGTCATAAAAACTGTCTTATCATGAAAACTTTAACATTGTTGTGCCCAGGCTGATGTTGCAGGAATGGAGAAAGAGAGCACCCACCTGAACTTGGAAGATCAGTTTATTTAACCGTGTTAAAAACAGACTAGCCAGGCTAGACACAACAGACCAGGATGGGGACACTAGCCAAGCTAGGGATGCTGTCCAGAACTGCAACCCAGAGCTGAACTTACAAGGGGTTTTTTAAAGGCAAAAGCCACGCGCAGGATGCTGTGTGTGTGTGTGTGGGGGGGGCATTGTTATTGTCTGACAAGACTGCGACTTTGTCTGGAGTGGGGCTCTGTGCTCCAGGATGTTGACCATAGGGTAAGCAGGATGTTGGTCTCTGCTTGCAGTCTATGCTGGCCACATTTAGGGTAGGCAGGATGTTACTTTAACTCCCTGAAAAACTCGGGAGGAGCATTAAACAATTTTGGCTTGGCTCTTGTTAGGACCTTACAAAAATATGCACAAAACTAAAGAGAATGGGTTTGTGAAGCCAAGTTAGTTTCATTTTCTACCCATCTCTCAGACCAATCCATTTTTTCCATCCCTGTTGCCACCTCTGTGGCCCAGGCCAGCATCACCTCTCACTTGGATTACTGTAAAACGCTCCCTACTGGTTTTCCTCTCCCTAACTGCTTCCCTACCCCAAATGAATAACCAGCCCACCTCTTTTTAAATTGCTACCATCACAGGCAGGCAGTAGAGGCAGGAGGGAGGTCAGGCAGCATGATGTGACTGACTTAACCCCGCCCCCAAACCACTGCTCAGCCCTTAGCTGATGTCTAAGACACACCCTGAACAGGATACCCTGTGGCCTAGGAGCCCAGGAGGCAGGAACCCAAAACCCACGACGGAAAAGCGCCTGAAAGACCTCTCTGCAGGCATGCGCTCTTCGAATGGGGTTACTGCAGCTCTGATCACCTCCCCCCAAAGGCTTTCCCCTGTGCATTTTGGGTAGTGCAGGTGAATAGGGAGTAAGGACATATAATCACGTCCTGCCAATCATCCCCTTCACCCTGCCCAAGGGCCAACTGGACATTTCTCTCCATCCACCACTAAAACCCACAAAAGACGACCAGGACAACAAGCTGCTGGCCCTGCATTGCTTTGTAGCCAGGCGTGGTGGTATTCATTTGTAATCCTGTTAGGTTTTTAGGCGCAATAAAAGGCGAGAGAGTCCGGTACCCCAAAAAGAATTGTAATGCGGTCTTCTCTAGGGGATAGGGGTTGGACCGCTCCTGGAGACCTCTGAGCTCCTCCACCCCTGGAAAGGAAATGACCTTCCTTTTAAGGTTTATGCCTTGTGGGTGGGCCCCTCTCAAGATATCGCCTGTCTCCCGATATTGCCTAGCAAAGTCTCCTCCTTTCCTAAGGTCCCGACCCTGCGGGGAGGGACCCAACCTGTCAATCATAGTACTTGGGAGGCTGAGACAAGAGGATTGCAGGTGTGAGGATAACCTCTGCAAGGAGACTCTCATCAACCTAGTGAGACACTGTTTAAAAATAAGCCGGGCGTGGTGGCGCACACTTGTAATCCCCGCGCTTGGGAGGCAGAGACAGGAGGATCACGCTGGTTCGAAGCCAGCCACGCTTGCTTAAGAGACCCTGTTTCCAAAATAAAAAAGTATAAAATGGGTCTGGGAGTGTAGCCCGTAGGTAGAAGGGCTTCCAGGAACCCCAGTACCACCAAAAATAAAAACAAAATAAAAAAAATAAAATAGAGCTGGGGTATAGTTTGGGGATAGAAGGCCCCTGGGTTCCATCTCCTGTACCAAAAAACAAAACAAAAACTTCCTTAGTACTTTACAACTGTCTTGTCCAAGTCTTTGTTGAGATCGCCAGCAACCTAGAGAACGTCAGGGCCATCTCCCTCTGCTAACACTAGCTCTTTGTAATCACACTTCCCCTTCCCGCATAGCTCTTCCAACCATGGATCTGTTCTTTATCAGTATTGTCCCTTTTTGTATGTGTGTGTGTGGTACTGGGGGCAGAACCCAGGGGCTTTTCTACCTCTGGGCTATACTCCCAGACCTATTTTATATCTTATTTGGAAACAGTCTCACCAAGTTGCTGAGAGCCTCACTAAGTAGCTGAGGCTGCTTCAAACTTGTGCAAACCTCCTGTCTCAGCCTCCCAAGCACTAGGATTACAAGCATGCACCACCATGCCCAGCGGTAATGTCCCTTTAAAAAAAAAAAAGTCTATTTTTTCGTGCCACTCTCTTCTTTAAAACCCTTCCCTGAGCCCTGGTGGCTCATACCTGTAATCCCAGCATTTGGGAGGCTGAGACAGGAGGATCACACAGGTTCGAAGCCAGCCTCAGCTACTTAGTGAGGCCCTTTGCAACTCAGTGAGACCCTGTTTCAAAATAAAGAATAAAAATCGGGCTAGGCCACCACTCTGATAGGGGGCTAATATCCAGAATATACAAAGATCTCAAAAGACTCTACACTAGCAAAACAAACAACCCAATCAAGAAATGGCCAACTGAAATAAATAGACATTTTACAAAAGAAGAGATACAAAGGGCCAATAGATACATGAAAAGATGTTCAACATCACTAGCCATCAGGGAGATGCAAATCAAAACTACACTGAGATTCCATCTAACCCCAGTCAGAGTGGCAAACATAAAGAAATCAAACAACAACAAATGCTGGCGAGGATGTGGGGAAAGAGGAACTCTTTTACACTGTTGATGGGAGTGCAAAATAGTTCAGCCACTATGGAGATCAGTATGGAGATTCCTTAGAAAACTGGGAATAGATCCACCATTTGATCCAGCTATACCATTGCTGGGTATCTTTCCAAAGGGGTTGAAATCAGAAAACTACGTTAACATATGCAAACCCATGTTCATAGCAGCACAGTTTGTAATAGCCAAAATATGGAACCAACCTAGACCTCCATCAACAGATGAGTGGGTTGCAAAATTATGGGAAATACACACAATGGAATTCTACTCAGCTATAAAGAAAAATAAAATAATAGTATTTGCAAGAAGATGGAAGGAACTAGAGAACATTATGTTAAGTGAGATTAGTCAAGCACAGAAAGAGAAGGGACATATGTTTTCTCTAATATGTCCAGGCTAGGAAGTAGTGGTAATACCAGAGGGATTCCAGATGATAGAGGGGAAATCTCAGCAAAGCTTGAACGGAAGGATAGGAGAGGAAGAAAGCTGAGGTTGTTCAAAGGAGGAGCTACATAGGAGTATGTGTAATAGCATAAATACAACATGATTGACCTGGACACTCTCTACTGGGGGGGGAGGGAAATGGAGGGAGAAGGGCATGAAGCACAATGTAAATGTACACCATCTCAATATGTTCCACTTGTAAAAAAATAAAAATTAAATATAAAAAAATCGGGCTAGGGGTGTAGCTCAGAGGTATAGTGGCTCTGGGTTCCATCCCCAGTACCAAAAACAAAAAAAAACTTTTGCTTTCCACTGCGAAGAGCATGGCCTTTTCTAAATCTCAGCCTCTTTCACTATTTTTCTCTTTTCCTCCCATCTCTGGTCACTCTGAGGTTCTGCTGGGACTGAACCTTTCTGCTGATTTAACACACCATTTTCTTTGCTGATTTCAGGCCTCCCCGCATACAATCCACTTTGATGGTAACGCTTCCATTCTTTTTCCTCCTGTCTGATTCTCTTGATTGGCTATTTTCATCCAGGAACGCTTCCCTGTTTGTACTAGGCTGATTGTTGCAATTAGGTGCTTCCCTTTTCAGAGGACTTCTACACCTCCAGCCCCTGTTTGTTTTCTTCCCTTCATCCTCCTCCTCCTTCTTCTTTTTTTTTTTCCCCTGTGGTGCTCAGGATTGAATCCAGGGCATTTGAAATCCAATCTATACCCCCAAGATGTTTTATTTTTACTTTGAAACGGGGTTTTGCTGGGTTGATGAGAGTCTCACTACTTGCTGAGGCTGTTCTTGAACCTGCGATCCTCTGCCTCAGCCTCCCAAGTACTGGGATTCCAGGTGTGTGCCACCAGGCCTGGCTCACTCCATTGATTTATTCCATCATATTTTCTTCCAGACTGTAATCTCTGAGAGGCAGAGGCTATGCCCATCCCTGATTTGTCATTGAATTTCCAGGCCCTACCACCTACATTAAAGTAAATATGTGGAGAGGGAGGGAGGGGTACTGGGAATTGAATCCAGAGCATTCTATCTCTGAGCTACAACTAGTCCTTTTTATTATCCCAATTTCAAATAGTGTCTTGCTAGGTTTTTGAGAGTCTCACTAAGTTGCTGAGGGTCTCACTGCATTGCTGAGGCTGGTCTCAAACCTGCGATCCTACTTGACTCAGCCTCCCAAGTACTGAGATTCCAGGCATGCACCACCATGCCTTGGTAGTAAATACTTTTTTTTTTTAACGAATTAATGAGTGCATTTTGTGTCTACTATGCAATCTTCATCGTTATTAACAGGAGATGCATGTTTTAATGCTTTCAGTTGCAGAATGAACTGGACACAACAGAATTTCCCTTTGGTGGCAGACTTATATCACCCAGACTTGGTGATCGAGGTAGGAAAAGTGACTCTTGGTGAGGAAAACAGAAAAAAACTGCAGAAAACGCAGAGAGAGCAAGAGAAGGCAAGAATTGTAACAGCTGCGTGTGCTTTACTGAACTCTGGAGGAGGAGTGATCCGGATGCAAATGGCCAACGAGGATGAGCGGCCGGTGGAGATGGGACTGGACTTGGAACATTCCTTGAGAGGCCTCATTCAGTCTTTAGATTTTCAGACTTTCTTTGAGAGCAAGCAACAAGGGAAGCGCTTTGACATTTTTGTTAAATCTTGGAGCAGTGGCCCGTGGCCTGAAGGCAGTTCCGTGAAGCCCCGCATTTGCAGCCTGAGCTCATCGCTGTACTGTCGGTCTGGCACCTCTGTACTTCTCATGAATACAAGCGAGGCATTTACTTTCCTAAAGGACAAGAAAAAGGCAGCAAAAACCTTGGGGGAAGGACCTCCTGTTAAAACTATGCGTCGAGACCTCAATTACGTGGATCTTGCTGAGCAAGTTTTCCAAGAAACCAGGCTGGAATATGGAGAAGTGCTGCCTTTCCCCGAGAGCCAATCTGTAGAGTTTAAGCAGTTTTCTACACATCACATCCTAGAATACATGAAAAACACAATTCTAGAGTACATCCCTGCATTTGCAAACACCGGGGGAGGCTACCTTTTTATTGGGGTGGAGGATAAGAGCAAGAAAGTGCTGGGGTGCCCAAAAGACAAAGTTGACCCTGGCTCTTTGGAAAGAGTGATAAGAGAAGCAGTTCCCAAGTTGCCTCCTATCCATTTTTGTTCTTCTGGAGAGCAGGTGTCCTATGAGACCAAAGTCATAGATGTGTTTTCCATGGGGAATCTGTGTAGTTATCTCTGTGCAATCAAAGTGGAGCCATTCTGCTGTGTGCTCTTCTCAAAAGAACCCTGTTCATGGATGGTGAAGGAGAAGGAAGTCTGCAGCCTGACAACTGAGCAGTGGGTAGACATGATGATGGACGCTGACCCAGGTAGGTGGGAGAAAGCTCCTTCCTAGCATCCTTTTATTTTTTAAGGGGGGTTCTAGTGATGAAACCCAGGGGCATTTGACCTCCGAGCCACACCCTCTGCCCTATTTTTTATTCTTTATTTTGAAACAGGGCCTCACTAAGTAGCTGAGGCTGTCCACAAACTGCGATCCTCCTGTCTCAGCCTCCCAAATGCTGATATTACAAGCATGCACCACCATGCCGGTCAGACCCTCTTTTAAAATGAAAAATAAAAAGCCAAGCTAAGTTGCTGAAGATGGCTGTGAACTTGTTATCCTTCTAGCTTAGCCATCCATGTACTAGGATTACAAGTGTGAGGTCATCAGGCCCCGCTACACATAGACATTTAACAAATCCCTAAACTAACAAATAACATAATTAGTGTTCTTATAAAGCCTATTAGAGAAAGTCCAAGGTACCATAAGAATATTTAACAGAGCTGAGAGTTAGGTTGGGGAAAGATAGCAAAGGCTGGAAAGGGGTTGTAAAATAAGACACGTGTGAACTAACAGAATTGACTGTGTCATAAGAGACACATGAACAAAATGCTATCTTGACACAGGGCAACGGAATGGAGAAATAGATGCAAACTTGCAAATAATGGCCACTCAGCGGTGGATTTTGGCAACCTTGATATGCAATAAAGGCGCAGTCTAGACCGGGAGAATGGGGAGTTATCTGTACTATCTCTCATGTCTGACCACCTAGCAAGTCACACATTCCGCCCACTGGCAAGGCCTGGAAATTCAATGACAAATCAGGGATGGGCATAGCCTCTGCCTCTCAGAGATTACAGTCTGGAAGAAAATATGATGGAATAAATCAATGGAGTGAGCCAGGCCTGGTGGCACACACCTGGAATCCCAGTACTTGGGAGGCTGAGGCAGAGGATCGCAGGTTCAAGAACAGCCTCAGCAAGTAGTGAGACTCTCATCAACCCAGCAAAACCCCGTTTCAAAGTAAAAATAAAACATCTTGGGGGTATAGATTGGATTTCAAATGCCCTGGATTCAATCCTGAGCACCACAGGGGAAAAAAAAAAAGAAGAAGGAGGAGGAGGATGAAGGGAAGAAAACAAACAGGGGCTGGAGGTGTAGAAGTCCTCTGAAAAGGGAAGCACCTAATTGCAACAATCAGCCTAGTACAAACAGGGAAGCGTTCCTGGATGAAAATAGCCAATCAAGAGAATCAGACAGCAGGAAAAAGAATCGAAGCGTTACCATCAAAGTGGATTGTATGCGGGGAGGCCTGAAATCAGCAAAGAAAATGGTGTGTTAAATCAGCAGAAAGGTTCAGTCCCAGCAGAACCTCAGAGTGACCAGAGATGGGAGGAAAAGAGAAAAATAGTGAAAGAGGCTGAGATTTAGAAAAGGCCATGCTCTTCGCAGTGGAAAGCAAAAGTTTTTTTTTGTTTTTGGTACTGGGGATGGAACCCAGAGCCACTGTACCTCTGAGCTACACCCCTAGCCTGATTTTTTTATATTTAATTTTTATTTTTTTACAAGTGGAACATATTGAGATGGTGTACATTTACATTGTGCTTCATGTCCTTCCCCTTCCATTTCCGTCCCCCCCCAGTAGAGAGTGTCCAGGTTAATCATGTTGTATTTATGCTATTACACATACTCCTATGTAGCTCCTCCTTTGAACAACCTCAGCTTTCTTCCTCTCCTACCCTTCCATTCAAACTTTGCTGAGATTTCCCCTCCATCATCTGAAGTCCCTCTGGTATCACCACTACTCCCTAGCCTGGACATATTAGAGAAAACACATGTCCCTTCTCTTTCTGTGCTTGACTAATCTCACTTAACATAATGTTCTCTAGTTCCTTCCATCTTCTTGCAAATGCTATTATTTTATTTTTCTTTATAGCTGAGTAGAATTCCATTGTGTGTATTTCCCATAATTTTGCAATCCACTCATCTGTTGATGGAGGTCTAGGTTGGTTCCATATTTTGGCTATTACAAACTGTGCTGTTACGAACATGGGTTTGCATATGTTAACGTAGTTTTCTGATTTCAACCCTTTGGAAAGATACCCAGGAATGGTATAGCCGGGTCAAATGGTGGATCTATTCCCAGTTTTCTAAGGAATCTCCACACTGTTCTCCATAGTGGCTGAACTACTTTGCACTCCCACCAACAGTGTAAAAGAGTTCCTCTCTCCCCACATCCTCGCCAGCATTTGTTCTTATTTGATTTCTTTATGCTTGCCACTCTGACTGGGGTTAGATGGAATCTCAGTGTAGTTTTGATTTGCATCTCCCTGATGGCTAGTGATGTTGAACATCTTTTCATGTTATCTATTGGCCATTTGTATCTCTTCTTTTGTGAAATGTCTATTTATTTCAGTTGCCCATTTCTTGATTGGGTTGTTTGTTTTGCTAGTGTAGAGTCTTTTGCGATCTTTGTATATTCTGGATATTAGCCCCCTATCAGAGTGGTGGCCTAGCCCGATTTTTATTCTTTATTTTGAAACAGGGTCTCACTGTGTTGCAAAGGGCCTCACTAAGTAGCTGAGGCTGGCTTCGAACCAGTGTGATCCTCCTGTCTCTGCCTCCCAAGTGCGGGGATTACAAGTATGCGCCAGCACGCCAGGCTTATTTTTATTTTTAAACAGTGTCTCACTAGGTTGATGAGAGTCTCCTTGCGGAAGTTATCCTCACACCTGCAATCCTCTTGTCTCAGCCTCCCAAGTACTAGGATTGACAGGTTGGATCCCTCCCCGCAGGGTGGGACCTTAGGAAAGGAGAATTTGCTGGGCAATATAGGGAGACAGGCGATATCTTGAGAGGGGCCCACCCACAAGGCATAAACCTTAAAAGGAAGGGCATTTCCTTTCCACGGGCGGAGGAGCTCGGAGGTCTCAAGGAGAGGTCCAACCCCTATCCCCTAGAGAAGACCGCATTAAAATTCTTTTTGGGCTACCGGTCTCTCGCCTTTTATTGAGCCTAAAAACCTAATAGGATTACAAATGAATACCAGCACGCCTGGCTACAAAGCAGTGCAGGGCCCGCAGCTTGTTGTCCTGGTCGTCTTTTGTGGGTTTTAGTGGTGAATGGAGAGAAATGTCCAGTTGGCCCTTGGGCGGGGTGAAGGGGATGATTGGCAGGACGTGATTATATGTCCTTACTCCCTATTCACCTGCACTACCCAAAATGCACAGGGGAAAGTCCCTACGGGGCTTGCGGTTTGGGGGGAGGTGATCAGAGCTGCAGTAACCCCATTCCAAGAGCGCATGCCTGCAGAGAGGTCTTTCAGGCGCTTTTCCGTCGTGGGTTCTGGGTTCCTGCCTCCTGGGCTCCTAGGCCACAGGGTATCCTGTTCAGGGTGTGTCTTAGACCTCTGCTAAGGGCTGAGCAGTGGTTTGGGGGCGGGGTTAAGTCAGTCACATCATGCTGCCTGACCTCCCTCCTGCCTCTACTGCCTGCCTGTGTTGGTAGCAATTTTAAAAGAGGTGGGCTGGTTATTCATTTGGGGTAGAGGACCAGTTAGGGAGAGGAAAACCAGTAGGGAGCGTTTTACAGTAATCCAAGTGAGAGGTGATGCTGGCCTGGGCCACAGAGGTGGCAACAGGGATGGAAAAAATGGATTGGTCTGAGAGATGGGTAGAAAATGAAACTAACATGGCTTCACAATCCCATTCTCTTTAGTTTTGTGCATATTTTTGTAAGGTCCTAACAAGAGCCAAGCCAAAATTGTTTAATGCTCCTAAAGTAACATCCTGCCTCCCCTAATGTGGCCAGCATAGACTGCAAGCATAGACCAACATCCTGACTACCCTATGGTCAACATCCTGGAGCACAGAGCCCCACTCCAGACAAAGTCGCAGTCTTGTCAGACAATAACAATGCCGCCCCCCCCAGCATCCTGTGCGTGGCTTTCGCCTTTAAAAACCCCTTGTAAGTTCAGCTCTGGGTCGCAGTTCTGGACGGCTTCCCTAGCTTGGCTAGTGTCCCCAACCTGGTCTGTTGTGTCTAGCCTGGCTAGTCTGTTTTTTCCACGGTTAAATAAACTGATCTTCCAAGTTCAGGTGGGTGCTCTCTTTCTCCATTCCTGCAACATCAGCCTGGGCACAACAATGTTAAAGATTTCATGATAAGACAGTTTTCATGACCTCCTCTGTTAAGCTTGATCTTGGACAGACTTGAGTTCACTGTTTTGACCTCTATGTTTCTCTGTAAGCTTGAGATAATTTCACTTCTAAAATGTTTAAAAGGAGAGTGTGGTGTAGGAACTCAAAATGTTGGTGGGAAAATGATCAAACTTTTGGACTGGATGTTATTACGCAGACAGGGCGGGAAATGGAGATGACCACAACAGGGAAGGGACCTGACAAACTGGAGGGGAAAGAAGGATCAAGGGTTCTTAGCGTTATGATTCCGAAGCACGAACTGGGGAGTAGCTGACAGTATCAGGAAACCTTACCAGCACGCTAGGAAAGAAGGGGCCACGACTCTAGACTCATGCTGCAGCCAGGCACGGTAGTGCTCGCCTGCAGTCCCAGTACTGGGAGGCTGACACAGGAGGATCGAGGTCCTCAGCAATTTAACAATACCCTATTACAAAATAAAAAATAAAAAGGGCTAGGGGTACAGCTCGGAAGTAGAGTGCTTTGGGTTCAGTTCCCTCACCTCCTTCTACTTCCTCCCAAGCTGCAGAATCGCAAGGGAGAATGAAATAGGGCAGTAGGGCTGTGAGCCTGCAGGCATCTGACAGCACAGTCCAAAGACGCGCACGTCCTCGGCCCTGCCTGGCCAGCCCCCTATCCCTGGGCAATGCTAAATCTCACACATAAAAATCTAAGCCCAGTTCTCAGGCCTCAGATCAGGAGTGGATTGCCTTCTCTGACCCACTACTTTCTCCTATAACCAACTCTGTGGTTAAGGCCTTTTGTGTTTTATTGTGCACAAAGACTGAATAGTCCATATATATATATATATATATATATATATATATATATATATATATTTTTTTTTTTTTTTTTTTTTTTTTTTGCAGTACTGGAGATTGAACTCAGGGGCATTCTTCCTCCAGCTTATTTATTTATTTATTTATTTATTGTGGTACTGGGGTTCCTGGAAGCCCTTCTAACTCTGGGCTACACTCCCAGACTAATTTTATATTTTATTTAGAAACAGGGTCTCTTAAGCCAGCATGGCTGGCTTGGAACCTGCGTGATCCTCCTGTCTCCACCTTCCAAGCGCGGGGATTACAAGCGTGCGCCACCACTGGCTCTTTTTATTTTGAAACAAGGTCTCACTGAGTTGCAGAGGACCTCACTAAGTAATGAAGCTGTCTGTGAACCGCTATCCCCCCTGTCTCAGCCTCCCAAATGCTGGGATTACAAGCATGCGCCACCTTACCTGGCCATTAAATTTGAGTCCTTTTTTTTTTTTTTTTAGTCTAAAATATTTTTCAACATCTATGGCTAAAATAATAAAAACATATTTACGTTGTTAAAATGAGCATGCCAGTTGATGCTTAGAAAAAACATCCAGCACATAGGTAAGTGCTGCCTGTGCTCAGGAAAATGAATATCTTATGTCACAGGCAATTGTTTGCCTGTTGCAGGATGGCAAACATTTCTCAACTGTCCACCTGCTAAATTATTGATAACTGTATATTAATTTGTGCCCCATCTCCAAAAGGACTCTTGGACACAGCTCATTAAAGCAGAGTGAATTCATTAGCCAGTGTTTTCACAGGTGTCTGCTTTAATCTTGGTAAAAAAAAAAAAAAACTAAATGTCTTTTGACATACTTGCAAAGATACCCTTGAAAATCCAACTAGATCATAGCTTTCCAGTCAAAACAGCCTAAGTTTCTCCTGGAAACAAAACAGTGCATGCATTATGAAAGCAGAAACACTTTTTTCACAGAGTTCAACAATTGTGTCTTTGATGGCTTCCTGCTCCGTCTCTAGCTCCTCCCTTGTCCTATTTCTTCCCCAGAACTCTGAAAACCTTGCACAAGTCTCTTTCAGTCTGAGACCTCAGCCAGCTTGCTGCGGACTAACCTCCTGCATTCTACACCCTGGGCGTTGTCTAAAAGGTAAGCGTTATCTAGGAAATAGTTCTCTTCATTGTCTATTTCATACAATTAAGAGAAATGTGGAAGCTGAGCATGGTGGCGCAGGCTTGTAATCCCCGCGCTGGGAGGCTGAGTCAGAAGGATTACGGGTTCAAAGCATAGTGAGGCTCTCAGAAACTTAGTGAGACTCTGTTTCCAAACAAAGAAATAAAATCAGGCTGTGGGTATAGCTTGGAGATAGACTGCCTCTAGGTACAATCCTCACTACCAAAAAGAAAAGAAGGGGGGGGAGAAAGAGAGAAAAGTGGACCTCATGGGTCTACTCCAGCCTCTAAGCCTTCAAATGAAAATATCAGAAAAGGAGAAAAAGTGGAATTTATTTATTTATTTGTTTGTTTATGTATTTGCAGTACTGGGGATTGAATGAATACAGGGGCATTTTACCACTGAGATACATCTTCGGCCCTTTTTATTTTTAGTTTTGGCACAGCCTCACTTTTCCCAAGTTAGATTTGATCTTTTCCCAGGCTGGCCTTGAATTTTTTCCAGGCTGGCTTGGGATTCTTGGTACGCCTCACAGCGCCCAGCCTAGAGTGTGTTTTCATCTTAGAATTCTGTGATCTCTTTTAAGACTATCCTTTCTGTTGAATAAGCATGGCTTACATCTCTCCAGACAATCTGTACTTACATTGGGAATGAAAAGAGTCTTGGGGGTTGGAGTGTTGAAGAGGAGAAGGCTTCAAGGCTTCGGGAGCTCCGACCTGCTGGAAAGACCGCCGCCAGACTGAGCCTGATAATAAACTGCAAAGGAAATAAATGGTTCTCAAATCTGAGCCTGAGACAAAAACAAAAAACAACAACAACAAAAAAAAAAACGGAAGTCTGAGAAGAATGCCAAGCTTTCGATTTTCCAAAAATGGACTAGAGTTTTCCCTCCATTTTACTTTCCACCTCTCAGAAAAGGGAATCAGAATGCTCCGCCCCTTTGGTGCCTGCCTTCTCGGCCTCATGGGAAAACAAGTCACAAGATGACTTCCTGTTTATCAGTAAGTATTGATCACTGTTTTGTTGTTGTTTTATTTTATTTGTATACTTTTAGAATCTATCACGTTAATACATACTGAAAGTGAAAGTCCGGCCCAGAAAAAAGACAAGGCCAGCCGTCGTCAGAGATAAGCAAGCAAGCAAGCTAGCAAGAGCTTTATTAAGACAGCCCAGCTCCATTTCATATCAGGCAGCTGGGGATTTTTTGAAAATGAGGGGGCTTCCGCTCGCAGCGGAAGATTGCAAGAAGTACGGGGTGTTTACTGATTGGATGGCTCATGCCCCAGTGAGTGTGTCATTAGGGGACTGGTTGTTGGGCGTCCCGTGGCACCCTTTGGCGGGCTATGAGGAAGCCAGCACAATCCGGAAGAGAACCCGGAGAGGCCCCGTCTTTGGCGTGACTGGGCTGCTTATCCTAACACACAGGCGAAAAATTTGAGACTAAAGAAACTGTTTAGCAGAGCCCGGCATGGGGGTGCATGCTTGGAATCCCAGTACTTGGGAGGCTGAAACAGGAGGATTTGGGTTCATAGATAGCCTCAGCTACTTAGTGAGGCCTTCCACAACTTAGTGAGGCCCTATTTCAAAATAAAGAATATAAAATTGAGCTGGGAGTGTAGATTGGAGGTATAATGCCCCTGGGTTCCATACCCTAGTACAGAAAAAAGAAAAGAAAAGAAACCTTTTAGCAGAAGAAACACTTTAAATTCCTTGGGAACAATGCTATGCATTTTTTTGGCGGGGGGGGGGGGGTGTAGGAATACATACCAAACTGTTATCCTCTAGGGAGAGGAATAGGGAAGGAAGAAAATGGGGAGAAGAGTGGATTTTACTTTGTACAACAACAACAACAAAAAGTTAAAAAAGAAATCTTTGCTAGGCGTGGTGGTGCACACTTGTAATCCCAGTACTTGGGAAGCTGAGACAGGAAGGTTCAAGACCAGCCTCAGTGACTTAGCAAGACCCTGTTTCAAAATAAAAATAAAATCGGGCTGGGGGTATAGAATGCCCCTGAGTTCCATCCCCAGTACCAAGGGGAGGGGGGAGGAGAAGAAATCTCTGCTGAAGACTGTTATTGATGTGGCTGCTAGTACAGTTAGTATCATTCTGATTAAGTTTCTGCTACTTACAGTTTGTTTTTTTTTTTTTTTTTTTTTTTGGTGGTACTGGGGTTCCTGGAAACCCTTCTACCGCCGGGCTACACTCCCAGACCTATTTTATATATTTTTTAAAATTTGGAAACATGGTCTCTTAAGCCAGCGAGGCTGGCTCCGAACCAGCGTGATCCTCCTGTCTCTGCCTCCCAAATGCGGGGATTACAAGCGTGTGCCACCACACCCAGCCATCTTACAGTTTTTTAAATCTTCATCATACCTGGGTGTGTGGTGCTTGCCTGTAATCCAGGTACTTGTGAGGCTGAGACAAGAAGATCACACGTTGAGGATGCCTCGGCTATTTAGAGACACCTCCTGCACCTTTGTGTGACCCTGTTTCGAAATAAAAAAGTAAATTAGGGCCAGGGATATAGCTCAGAGGTAGAACACCGCTGGGTTCAATCTCTAGTACAAAAAAGAAATAACTAAATAAAATACAAACTCCCCTGAGGACTGGCACTGTCAGATAAAGAGAAAATAATCTCATCTTGTGATTTTTCTTTCTGATAACAAACTATACAAAAGACAGAAACAAGGAACAAAGTCTATTCCTGAGAGGGTGGGGGTCATACCTAGAATCTAATTCAAAAGATGTTTTTCTATTGCCAATCTAGAAGGGAACGAGAAAAAAAATTACCTTCCTATTTATTTATTTATTTATTTAAAATTTGATTATTTATTTACTTATATTTGGTACTGGGAACTGAACCCAGAGGCATCCTACTTCCAAGATATATCCCCTAACCCCAGTCTTTTTATTTTTTATTTTAAAACAGTGTCTTGCCAGGTTACTGAAGAGTCTTGCTAAGTTGCTGAGGTTGTTCTCCACCCTGCCATCTTCTTTTTTTTCCCTGGTACTGGGGATTGAACCCAGGGGCATTCTACCTCTGAGCTATACCCCAGCCTTATTTTTATCCTTTTTTTTTTTTTTTTTTTTTTTGGTGGTACTGGGGTTCCTGGAAGCCCTTCTAGCTCTGGGCTACACTCCCAGACCTATTTTTACTTTTTTTTTTTTTTTTTTTTTGGAAACAGGGTCTCCTAAGCCAGCGCACACAGCTGGCTTCGAACCTGCGCGATCCTCCTGTAATCCAAGCACAGGGATTACAAGCGTGCGCCACCACGCCCGGCTTTATCCTTTATTTTGAAATAGTGTCTCACTAAGCTGTGGAGGGCCTCACTAAGTAGCTAAGGCTGGCTGTGGACCTGCAATCCTCCTGTCTCAGCCTCCAAAGTACTGGGATTCTAAGCTTGGGCCACCATGCCGGGCATGCCATTTTCCTTTCTCAGCCTCCATAAAGTGCGATTATAGGCATGTAACACCAGGCCCAGCTCCCTTCCTCCTCCTCCTCCTCCTCCTCCTCCTCCTCCTCCTCCTCCTCCTCCTCCTGTTCTTCTTCTTCTTCTTCTTCTTCTTCTTCTTCTTCTTCTTCTTCTTCTTCTTCTTCTTCTTCTGTATGTGTGTGCATGTGTGGATGTGGGTGGTGCACCCAGATGTTACGGTAAATTATGGTGGCCCTGTTGAGCTCTGAAACTGTAACAGTGTGAGATGTAACTGCAGGTTCTTGTTCTTAGCTATCTTAGAAAAGAATAGCCAGAACTCCTTTACTCTTTTTTGTTGTAAGCTTAAGCAATTTTATTATTACAAAGACAGAAAGATAGGACCGAGTTAAAGCACTGCATTAAAAGAATAAATGCAGTGCAGTAACTTGAAAATAAGTTACTGAAGTTTTGGGATACAGAACAGTTTTGGGTTTTTTTGTTGTTGTTGCTGGGTTTTTTTTTTTTTTTTTTTTTTTTTGTGGTACTGGGGATGGAACCCAGGAGCCTTCTACCTCCGGGCTATACTCCCAGGCCTATTTTATATTTTATTTGAAAACAGGGTCTCTTAAGACAGCTGAGGCTGGCTTCGAACCCGCACAATCCTCCTGTCTCAGCCTCCCAAGCGCGGGGATTACAAGCGTGCGCCACCACGCCAGGCTTTACAGAACAGTTTTTATAAAGATACACTATCCTTCATCTTGCTCAACCAGTAATCTTCTGACCTAGGTGTAAGCCCACCTATTAACTCCTGCAGGCCCTTTTTGTAATGATTAGGGGGATTATGATGATGGGGATTTCTTGTTGGGCCCAGAAGCCTTCCGGCTTTGATGAGGTGTAGGCCTAGGTATTTGTTAGGACCAGAATGATTAACAAAGTCAGGGTCACGTGGTATCTGCCCCTCGTGACAGAGGCCTGTGCCCTCCTCCCACATTCTTGGGGAATTCTAGCCTATCTGCTAGGAGTTGTTTATTATGTAAACCTGTGTTTAGAATATGAAGGCCCTAGGTCCCAACTCTTCTGTCTAGTTGCAAATTGTTTTTAGTGAGGGAACTCTGCATTATAACAGCTTCCTGCGTGCCTGGCAATAACCAAGCTGTGGCTGCTTTTTACATTTTGAAACCAATTTTTGATATATTAATACAAAATTCATTTTCCAATACATTAATACCAAAGTCATTTTTCAATACAGGCACATTAATACCAAAGCTATTTTCAAATACATTTCGAAGCCATTTCCCAGTATCGGCCATTTTCCTTTCTCAGCCTCCCAAAAACTGTGATTATAGGCATGTGACACCAAGCACAGCTCTCTCTCTTCCTCTTTTTTTTTTTATGTGTGTGTGTGTGTGTGTGTGTGTGGTTCTGGAGATTGCACCCAGGGGTGTTCTACCACTGAGTTGTACTGCCAGTCCTATTTTATTGTTTATTTATTTTTAATTTTTTTGATACTAGGGATTGAACACCTGGGCATTCTACCTCTGAGCTATACCCCCAGTCCTATTTTTCTTTATTTTGAAACAGGGTCTCACTAATGTGCCAGTATTAGGAAATACTTTTCTGGTTTTCTGGTTTATAACACCAGGCCTGCTAGGTGTAATCCCCCTTTTACTCCTCTCTGAGTTACTAGGCCAAATGGTGTAAGGTTAAAATGTCTCTGTTTATGATCCAGGGGCTGGAGCTGGAATTTATTGCCTAGGATGTTGGCTGATTAATGATAGATCCACTATTCTGCTTATCAGCCTCTGGAATTTTCTTTTTTTCAATACTAGGGATTGAACTCCAGGGCATTCAACCTCCGAGCTGTACCAGTAATTTGGGAAGAGGCTTCAAAATGTATTAATGTTCGAGTATTGGGAGAGATAATCAATTTTCAAAATATATCTTTGGTAGTAAAAAAAAAAAAAAAAAAAAAAAGCCAGGAGCTTCAAGGAAAGGGCTGAAGATTTTCAGGTGCCAAGGGTAATTAGCAAGAAAATAAAAGGAGCCCAAAAGACTAGGGTCTTTCTACATTTCTGATAAGTCGGGTCCCACACTCATGTGACTTTTCTGCCACGTGACCTCTGCATGGGTGGGAGGAAGGCGGAACCCTCGCGAGAAAAACATGTTCCCATGAGTAAACCCCACCCCCGAGATGCATACTTTAAAAAGAAGAGCCCACCTCTACTAGCCTCAGATGGACCGCGAAGGTGCCCAGAACTGACCAGCTCCATCCCCAGGAGGGACGTACCAATAAAGGCTGATATCATGCATATTGGATCTCTCCCGTGCTTTATGCTCACTGGACCTGTACTTACATCATGGTCCCAAAACTGGGTGTGAATTTGGGTCAGACTCTTATCCTTTGATCTGCTCAGCTAAAATTCACCACCATAGTCTGCCGCCCGCTGCCACAGACAACAGCCAGAAAGAACCACCACCACCTACCCAGGAAAATACGCCGCGCCCAGCCCTGGAACGCCGGCCCTGGAACAACCTCCTACCACTGTCCCGCCCCTAGAGACAGAGGAACTCTTTCTGGCCCCGTGTCTAGCAGCGCCGCTCCCCGCCCTGCCTTCAGCCTTTCCGGGCAGGCCATATCTGACTTTGGGACTTGCAACTGCCTGCCCAGCTCTGATGGCTGAAGACCCTCTCCCGCCCGTCTCTCTCTGATTAGCCTCTGTGACTTCGGTTTCTTTCTGCCCTCTCCTGCTGTTTCAGTTTTCGGTGTCTTCTTGAGCTCCAGCATCCCGCCCTGGCTCCATCCTGCTCTTCTGGACTCAGCATTAAGAGCCACCTGAGAAAACACCGCCACACCCACAAATGAACTGTCATTTTCAGCGCTTCCCGCTGCCTCTACGCAGCTTTTGGCACTCCCCACGCCAATATCTCGCTCTTCCTGGCTTCTGCTTCAGCCTGGACTCTATGCACTACCTGGACCCCGGCAAGTACTCTGGCCCTCTGGCCGGCCCGGTCAGACCCATTGGGGCGCACACCATGTGGCCCAGGCTCAGAGTCTGCCCCGTGCCTGATGCACACACCTAACCACGCCATTCATCTGGCGGCCATTTTACCCAGTCACGTGTTCGCTCTGCTGGTGGCCATCTTGAACTCCTCCTACTTGACTCCCAGCCAATCCTGGGAGCTGGCAGCCATCTTGAATACCACCTGGCCACACCCTCACGGCCATCTTGAATCTAGTCAACTCCACCATGTGACCCCGGCTCTGCAGCCTCTCAGGGCTTACACTGCAGTAAGCTTCTCCTTCATTGAGTAAGTGGGTTCTGACTTTTAGCCTTTTCCAGACTTGGGCTTCCAGCTGTTAGATTAAATACAAATATTTGGTGTCCAGGTTCTCTGTGATTGGCCAGGCCAATCTATGGTTGTGTAAAAGAAACGGAGATGTCCTTTCTCAAATGCAGCTCCAGTGTTTCCGGACGTTAGGCGGGATTTGGGATGCCGAATCCCTGCTTTCCTCCTTGCCCGCTGACCAGTCATGGAGGGAGTGTCAGCCATCAAAGAATGACTCCCAGTCCTCACTAGGCTGTGTTCTGGTTAATCTCTAGACTCTGGGTTTATCCGGGGAACTGTCCCCCGAGAGGCTCATTTTATTCTGCACTGAGGTCTGGCCAACATATGATTTAGGTAATAATTTTTGATGGCCTGAGATGCGAACACTAGATCTTAGGATGTTGACTGCTCTCAGTAATTTTTGCAAACGGTCTGCTAAATGGTCAGAGGTTCTATACGCACAGGCCTTCCTGTGCCGGCATTCCCAGCTTTCCCCCCTTCCCAGCTCTACTGCCCCGAGTTGTGCCGGCTGGAGATTCCTGCCAGCTGCAGCCACCATTTTGGTCACCACGTGGCAACTCACAGGTGCCACCTGGTGGTCTTTCTGGATCACAGGCCTGCAATTCTGCTGACTCATGGCAGCCATTTTGTGAGGACACATGGATGCAGGAGTCTGACCGTGCTGAGTGACAGGCCCCATCTCCCTCTCTCTTGGCTCCCCTTCGTGAAGTGGCTGGTGTGGAAGGCGTGGTCCGTGTCCATGTTCCTTTTTCCCTCCCTGACCTTGCTCAACTTGAAAAGAGACTGGGCTTTTTTTCTGCCAATCTCTCTGGTTTTTTAAGGACTTCCAACATTTTGTACAAGCATTTGATTTAACTTGGCGGGATCTTCATGTCATTTTAACCTCTTCTTTAACTCCAGACAAATGTAATTGTATTCTGAAGGCTGCTGGGGAATGGGCTGACCAGGCTCACCTAACTAATCCACTGTTTCCTACTGGTACAGCTGCAGTTCCCTCTGAGGATCCTCATTAAAATTATAATGGCAAGGAGGGAAAAGAAATGAGAAATTATATGATACAATGCCTTCTTGATGGTATGCGAGATGACTCCCATAAGGCGGTTAATTATGATAAGCTTAAGGAAATCACCCAGGGTCCAAATGAAAACCCAGTGGTTTTTCTAAATTGGCTGCAAGAGGCTTTTACCCTCTATATGCGCCTAGATCCATCTTCTGTGGCAGGCTCGGTTGTATGGGCCACCCATTTTATTGGGCAATCAGTCCCTGATAATTCGGAGAAAATTAAGAAAGGCTGAGGATGGTCCTCAAATCCCTATCCGAGATTTGGTGAACATGGCATTTAAAGTTTTTAATTCCAGAGAGGAATAGGTGGAAGTGGAACGTACACTCCGACGTCGCGAGATGGTGGATTGACAGTCCCAAGCCCTGGTAGCAGCCCTAAGGCCAGCGGAGGGAGGACAGCCCTCAGGGCGATGAGCGCCACCTAGGGGGGGCCGACCGCAAAGACAACCACCTCCAGGAGCCCGTTTCAGGTGTGGATTGAATGGCCACAGGAAAGGCCAGTGCCCTTTGAAAAGTGGTGAGCCCCAGGTGTCTCAACACAAGGAGACCACCCTTCCATGCCAGGACCCGTCGCTGGCCCTGTTCGGCCTGTCCAAGGACTGACAGCTCCTGGATCCCTCATCCTCCTTCCTCGATCCTCCTTGGTGGCCCAGGGTAACTGTACAGGTACAGCAACTTAACACATTTTGGAGTGTAAGAAAAGGTGTGGGGTCTGTGCCGGAGACAGAGGAGGTCATCTCTACATCAAAAGACATGCCCTGGAGATCTAGTTGGGTCAGAAGACTGGTTATAAAACATTTTGTATCCAGGAATCGTCAGTGACTTTGTTTCTGGCCACCCCCTCTACTATCCTGGGATAGTATATGACTGTAAACTATCTCCTATATTTCTATCTTTGTAATAATAAACTCATTTAACTTTTCAGCAAGAGCTCAGACTAGTGTTATATCGATTCCTAGTTCGGAACAAGAACCCGTGGCTACGGGAACAGTTCCCAGGAGCCTTTTTAGGGAACAGTTCCTCAAACCGTAACATAAGCTACACCCCCTGTCCTATTTCTTTTTCTTTGTTTTGAAACAGGGTCTCACTAAGCTGTGGAGGGCCTCACTAGGTAGCTGAGGCTGGCTGTGAACCTATGATCCTCCTGTCTCGGCCTTGAAAGTACTGGGATTACAAGCTTGGGCCACCATGCCGGGTACACCATCTTCCTTTCTCAGCCTCCCAAAAAGTGTGATTATAGGCATGTGTCACCAGGTACAGCTCTCTTCTTCCTTTTTTTTTTTTTTTTTGGTGTGGGTGGTACCAGAGATTTTACCCAGGAGTATTCTACCACTGAGTTGTGCCACCAGTCCTATTTTATTGTTTATTTATTTTTTAATGATTTTCAGTAGTAGAGATTGAGCCCAGGGCATTCTACTTCTGAGCTACACTCACAGTCCCACTTTTCTTTCTTTCTTTTTTCTTTTTTTTTTCTTTTTTTTTTTTTTTGGTGATGGTACTGGGGGTGGAACCCAGGGGCTTTCTACCTCTGGGGTACACTCCCAGACCTATTTTATATTTTGTTTGGAAACAGGGTCTCACTAAGTTGCTGAGAGCCTCACTAAGTACCTGAGGCTGGCTTTGAACCTGTGCAATCCTCCTGTCTCAGCCTCCCAAAGGCAGGGATTACAAGTGTGCGCCACCACGCCTGGCTCTATTTTTCTTTATTTTGAAACAGAGTCTCACGCATGTGCCGGTATTAGGAAATGGCTTTGGTACTAATTATAAAATGTATTGGGAAATTGCTTTGGTATTAATCTCAAATGTAAAAAGTAGTCAGAGCTTGGGTGCTGCGCAGGCACTCAGGCAGGGAAGGGAGGCAGCTCTTACTGTGCAGAGTTCCTGGACAAAAAGTGATTAACAAGAACATAAAGAGTTGTAGTCCAGGACCTTTATATTTTTAAAAAC
Organism: Muscardinus avellanarius; assembly: GCF_963383645.1. Classification (NCBI taxonomy): domain Eukaryota; kingdom Metazoa; phylum Chordata; class Mammalia; order Rodentia; family Gliridae; genus Muscardinus; species Muscardinus avellanarius. Next base: position 31,540,658 of record NC_137802.1, read on the forward strand.
AAGTTTACATAATAAATAACTTCTAATGGATAGGCTAAAACTCCCCAAGAATGCCAGAGGATGCTACAGGCCTTCCTCAAAGAAGGCAGATATCATGTGACCCCTGACTTTGATAATCAAGTAACACATGTAGTCTTAACAATGACTTGGGCTTGCACTGGAGATAGGGGCGGGCCTACACCTGCACTGGGTCAGGAGCAAATGGAAAGACTAAACAAGATGTAAGAGAGTGAATCCTCATAATCATATCAAAAGGTTTATACTGAAATTAATGGACAGATCCACACTTATGTCGGGTCAGAAAGACTATTGGTTAAGCATAGATGGGAGATAATCTTTATAAGAACTGTTCTATATTTAAAAAAAAACTTCAGTGTCTTACCTTATTTATGTATGTATTTACTTATTTTTTGGTGGTACTGGGGTTCCTGGAAACCCTTATACCCCCGGGCTACACTCCCAGACCTATTTTTATATTTTTATATTAATCCTCCTATCTCTGCCTCCCAAGCGCGGGGATTACAAGCGTGTGCCACAACGCCCAGCCAGTGTCTTACCTTTAAGGCACTCTACCACGTCCCTCTGATGTAGTGCTTTAATGGTCTGTCCCTTCTTTCTACCTTTTTAATAATAAAAATTGCTTAAGTTTACATCAGAACAGTTCTGGCTATTTTTTTTTTCTTCTAAAGTTAGCTAAGAACGAAACCTACAGCTCCACCTCACACCATAACAACTAAGTTGCAGAGGACCTCACTAAGTAGCTGAGACACCATGGCGGTGAACCTATGATTCTCCTGTCTCAGCCTCCCAAATACTGGGGTTATAAGCATGCACCACCATGCCCAACCTTACTTTATTTTTTTATTTTGAAACAGGGTCTCTGGCCTTGAACCTAACATTCTCCTGTCTTAGAGGCTAAGACAAGTACTAGAATGACAGACATGTGCTGGTTTTTTTGTCTGCTGTCCTAGGAAATCCCATTCACAGGCTTTTGGAGCAAGAAGGACATTCTATTATTTTAGAATTGCATCCTCATTACTGACAGGTTGGGTCCCGCAGGCGGGACCTTAGAAAAGGAGGAGACTCTGCTGGGCAATATCGCGAGAGGGGCGGAGTTCCCACGCGTAACCCCACCCACAAGACATAAACTTTAAAAGGAAGGACATTTCCTTTCCAGCCTTGGAGGAGCTTGGAGGTCTTCAGGAGCGGTCCAGCTCTGATCCCCCAGTGAAGACCGTATTAAAATTCTTTTCTTTTGGAACACTGGTCTCTTTCGCCTTTTTTATTTGCGCCTAAAAAACTTAACAATTACTAGAAGCTGTAGGGGAGGCCACATTGACATGTCACAAATTAACAAGAAAAAACAAAGCATACAGATTCTTTTTTTTCTTTGCAGTGCAGGGGAAGGAACCCCAGGCCTCAGACATGTGCTCTATTACTTAGCTAATCCCCACCCTCGGCCTATTTGGAAGCCCCCATTGGAAAATGAAGAATGAAAGTAGTATAACCTAAGTGCTTCTATAGTAGGTTGAACAAAGAGTGAAAACCACTAAAGCATAATTAAATTGTGTGGAGGCAAGGGAAGATAAGAATGAGTGTGTGTGTGCGTGTGTGTGCGTGTGTGTGTGTGTGTGTGTGTGTGTGTGTGTGTGTGTGTGTGTTGCTAGGGATGAAATCCAGGGGCCTTGACACTCCAGGCTACACTCCCAGACATATTTTATATTTTATTTGGAAGCAGGGTCTCACTAAGTTGCTGAGAGCCTCACTAAGTAGCTGAGGCTCACTTTGAACCTGCGCGATCCTCCTGTTTCAGCCTCCCAGGTACTGGGATGACAAGCATGTGCCACCATGCCCGGCTCCATAAGAATGATTTTAAGCCTGGCATGAGGGCACATGCCTGTCATCCCAGTGTTTGGGAGGCTGAGACAGCAGTATTACAGGTTCCAGGCCAGCCTCAGAAAATTAGCAAGACCCCGTTTCAAAATAAAAAAAATAAAATAAAAGGGGCTTGGGGAGTAACTCAGAGGTAGAATATCCCTGGATTCAATCCCTAGTACCAGGAGAAATAAAAATAAAAAAGAATGATTTTGGAGCTAGAGTTGTAGCTCATTGATAGAACACAGGTTTAGCATACCCAGGGTTCAATCCCTAGCACCCTCTTTAAAAAAAAATACTGAAAACAACAACAAAAAAGCCAGGGATGGTGGCTCATGCTTGTAATCCCAGCTTTTAGGAGGCTGAACACACAGGTTCGAAGCCAGCCTCAGCTACTTAGTGAGGCTCTCAGTAACTTACTGAGACCCTGTGTCCAAATAAAATATAAAATAGGTCTGGGAATGTAGCCCAGAGGTAGAAGGCCCCTGGATTTCATCCCCAGCACCACACGCACACACAAATAAATAAATCCTAACTTCTAAAAGAAAGAAAGAAGTTAAAAAGGTCTGTACAAATTCTCTTAGATGTGACTTTCATCAAAGAATATTTCTTTTGTACAGGGAGGGTGTCTTTCACATGGGATCTTTTCTTTCTTGTTTTCAGGAAGAAAAAAAGATTTAGAATGCCCTTCCTCTATCCACTGTCATTTCAAGTGCCTTTTGGGCAAAATAACGCCAAAATGCCACATTTAGGAGTGGCACGTTCTGCCATATTTTGTCACCTTTGGGCAAGCAGAGACTTGTTTTAGGGCCCTCTTGGGTCCAGTGCCAGTAAGTGTCACTCCTCACGGAGGGCACGGCCACGTGCAGCACCCACTCCTCACAGCCAGGAACTTGCGGGGAGCTAGGGAGAAGGGTGCTTCCATGTTTTGGTTCAGAGTCTGTTAAGATGCTTGGATCCTACCTTGTTTCCATGTTTTTGGAGTTGATGAAGAGCTTTGTCATCTTTTACTCTATTACCGGCTTCCTCTCCTTAGGTATGAGTTTGGACTGCACCAGGCAAGCAGATGGAAGGCAAGTAATCCTACTGCACGGAGAACTGCCCCTCCCTGTGGCACCAGCAAGAGCCATCTCTTCCCTAAACCACCACATGAAAAATGCCGGGGCGTAGCCGGGTATAGTGGTGCACACCTGTACTCCTAGTACTTGGGAGGTTGAGACAGGAGGAGCTTACGTTCAAGGCCAGCCTCGGCTACATAGTGAGGCCTGCTGCAACTCAGTGAGATCCTGTTTCAAAATAAAGAATACAAAATAGGGGTGGGGGTGTAGCTTGGAGGTAGAATGCCCCCGGGTTCAATCCCCAGTACAAAAAAAGAAAAAAGAAAAATGCCTGGGCTACCACTGGGGAGGGTGCAGAGTGGGCAGGAGCTACCCAGACAATGAACCTAGACAGGACACAAAATGGAATGTACCCCACGATTACAACTCTGGGAAAGAGTATCTGTGGGTCGACTAACAATGGAAATGAATAAGCAAAAATACAAAACAGCTGCGCGTGCGGCGGTAAGGAAGGGGATGAGTTTTCTATTGTGGCTCTCTATTTTTTAATATTTCTGCAATGTCATTATATAGATCTTCTAATGAAAATTATTATCTTTTAGTTTCTTAGTGTAGAAAATGCTTTTCTCTAAATATTTCCTGTTTTGTAATTCACTTGCACTATTGCATTAATTTTGCATACAAATTTTAAACTAATTATAACAAAGTTGGTTAAGGTCACAAATGTGCTAAGTGTATACAATCCTAATGTCAACATAAAGTCAAATAAATTACCGTCAATGTGGCGACTCTTGCCTTCTACTTTGTTGTATAGGATGGAAGACGAGTCAGACTAACATTGACTGTGTGTGTGTGTGTGTGTGTACGTATGTGTGTGTGTGTATGTGTGTGTCACTGGGGATTGAATCCAGGGGCATTCTACCTCTGAGTTACACCCCCAGCTCTGTTATTTATTTATTTATTTAATTTATTTTGCGGTACTGGGGATTGAACTCAGGGGCATTCTACCTGCGAGCTATGCCCTCAGTCCTAATTTTTATTCTTTATTTTGAAACAAGGCCTCACTAAGTAGATAAGGCTGGCCAAGAACTGTGATCCTCCTATCTCAGCCTCCCAAGTACTGGGATGCACCACCACACCTGGCTCTATTTTTTTTTTTTTTCTTTAGTTTGAATCAGTGTCTCACTAAGTGGCAGAGAGCTTCTCAAGTAACTGAGGCTGGCCTTGAACCTGGGATATTCCTGTCTCAGCCTTCCAAGTACTGGCATTACAAGTATATGCCACCACGTCTGCTTTATTGTGGACTTTGCAGTCAGAGAGGCATGGGTTTGGAGCCAGGATTAATTCTTACTAGGTTAGTGATCTTTGGTAAAATTTTTGCCTTTTTTTGTTTTATTTATTATTATTTTTTTGCAGGTCTGGATATGGAACCCAGGGGCATTCGACCTCTAAACTACACACCGTGGCCTATATATATATATATATTTTTTTTTTTTGGGGGGGGAGGGTGTCTGTGATGGAACCCAGAGGCATTTGACCTCCAAGCTACACCCCCTGCCCAATTTTTTATTCTTTATTTTGAAACAGAGTCTCAGTGGCAGAGGACCTCACTAAGTAGCTGAAGGTGTCTGTGAACCCCAATCCTCTGGTCTCAGACTCCCAAATGCTGGGATTACAAGTGTACACCACCATGCCTGGCTTTATTTATTTATTTTTTATTCTTAATTTGAAATAGGATCTCACTAAGTTGTGGAGAGCCTCACTAAGTAGCTGAGGCTGTCCATGAACCACAGTCCTCCTGTCTCAGCCTCCCTAATGCTGGGATTACAAGCGTGTGCCACCACTCCTGGCTAAAGCATTTGTCTTTTTAAGTCACAGCTTTCTCAATTATTAAAGTAGTTTTCTACACACCAGGCTTTATTTAAATGTAGTATTTATTTCAATCCTTGTCATTTTCAAGAACAAGTATGAATTTTGATCTCTATTTTACACATACAAAATGGAGTCTTAGGTAATCTGCCCAAAGTCATCCAGCCAAGTAAGAACAGAGTTGCAAAAGCATGGTGACACACAACCTGTAATCCAATTTGGGAGATTGAGAGAGGGGGGGGTCACATGTTTATCACTGGTCCAAGGCCAGCCTCAGCAACTTAGCAAGACCCACAGTAACACAGTAAGATCCTGTTTCAAAATTTAAAAAATGGCTGGGGTCATAGCTGGAGATAGAAAACTCCATGGTTCAATCCCTAGTACTAAAATAAAAAAAGAACAATAGAGTTGGAATTCAAGGCCAGGGTCAATCTGACCTTAAGACTCAAGCTTTTAATAATAACTTACTCTGGCTTACCTAGGACTACTATACATAGGCCAAGGTTGACTGGAGATCAAAAGATAGAGTTAAAATCATTTTTACAATGTCAGGCACGTAGTAAGCACTTAGTGTATCTTAGCTATGTCCTATATAGCAGAGGCGATGGGAGTGGAGCCGTCAAGGTATTTTGACTTGCGGGGTTTGTCCTGTCTACCTGGCCAAGTCTCTTACTGCACAGAGAGGTGAAAAAGACAGTCTCCTCCAACTAAAGCAGAAATGAGGCAAAGTTTAAATGCAAATGGCCAAGATAATTCTGATGTACTAAATAATAATAATAAGAGAAAATATATGATGCCTATGCTTTATTTTTTATTTATTTGTTTATCTTCATGGTACTGGGGGTTGAACTCAGGGGCATTCTACCTCTGAGCTACACCCCCAGCCCTATTTTATGATTTATTTTGAAACTTATCTCGCTAAGTTACCATGTGGTGGCCTTGAACCTGTGACTCTCCTGTATCAGCCTCCCGAGTGCTGGGATTATAGGCGTGTACCACTGCATCCCTATAGCCTTGTTTTAATTCCTCATATTTCACTTCTGTTTTAGGTCAAGGCAAAAAGGAACCAAATTGAGGACTGACCTGTCAGTCCTGAGGCAGCCAAGGGTCTCCACTTCCCCGTGTGGAAGAGGTGGATTCAGAGGGATCCAGTTCGACCGCCTTGGAGCTCTCTAAATGCCCATTTCATTTGTTAACCAGCAAGATCTGCTACAACATCAAACCTATATTTCTAAGGTATTTTAGAGGAAAGAGAGTGGAACTTTACATTCTAAACCACAGGAAATGCCTCTAAGTTTGCAAAACAGAGCAGCTGTAGAGGAGATCCGGCAGATCCTGTTGGAAGGTCCTGACATTGGACAGGTCAGGAGTAGGACCAGAGACTCATCCTGAGCTTCGTAGATCAAGAAATTCACAGTTAGCCGGGCGTGGTGGCCCGCGCTTTTAATCCCAGCATTTGGGAGGCTGAGACCAGAGGATCCCGGCTCGCGGACAGCCTCAGCTACTCAGTGAGGCCCTCTGTAACTTAGTGAGACCCTGTTTCAAAATAAAGAATAAAAAACAAGGCAGGGGCGGTATAGTTCAGAGGTCAGATGCCCCTGGGTTTCATCCCCAGACCCGCAAAAAACAAAAAACAAAAAGAAATTCACATTTGCCCAGAATGGTCAGAAAGCTCTGTGAGGACTGAACAGATGCTAACCACAGGAAAAATATAGACTGTTCAGCTGTTTTCATTTGCAATGGAGGCTAATGAGCTCCAGGGATGAGAACTTGCCAGGGCTGATGCAAACAGAAGTAGTCTTTATTTACTCTGGAGGCTCCAAGATACTCCAGAGAATATTTTTGGAATATTATAAATTCTCAGAGTTGAGATTACCAAGCCGAGGATTTTATGATTATTTACTTATTTCTGTGGTGCTAGAGATTGAATCCGAAGGCATTCTACCTCTAAGTTTTCTAGCCCTAGCCATTAAAAAAATTGTCCTTTTTTTTTGTCTTTTGTTTTGAAACAGGGTCTCACTAAGTTGCTCAGAATCTCGCTAAATTGCTGAAGCTGGTCTCAAACCTGCAATCCTTCTGTCTTAGCCTCCCAAGTACTGGAATTACAGATTTGTGACACAACTTTATTTATGTGTTTGTTTGTTTGTTTGTTTATTTATTTATTTATTTATTTATTTAGGTGCTGGGATTTAACCCAAGTGTGTTCTACCTCCGAGCTACACTCTCAGCCCTATATTAGGTTTTTGTTTTGAAACTAGCTTTAGTTAGATTGCTAAAAGTCTCATTAAGTTGTCTGAGGCTGGTGTCAAACTTGGGATCCTACTGTCTCAGCCTCCCAAGTACTAAGATTACAGGTGTGTGCCACCGTGTGCAGTTTAAATGTTATATTTAAACATGATCCTATTTATTTATTTATTTATTTATTTATTTTTGGTGCTCCTGGGGGTGGAACCCAGAGGCTTTCTACCTCCAGGCTATACTCCCAGACCCATTTTATATTTTTATTTGGAAACAGGGTCTCACTAAGTTTCTGAGAGCCTCACTAAGTAGCTGAGGCTGGCTTCGAACCTGCGCGATCCTCCTGTCTCAGCCTCCCAAGCGCGGGGATTACAAGCGTGCGCCACCGCACCTGGCTAAACATGATCCTATTTAAATGTTATATTTCACTGGGTGTGGTTTTGCACACTTGTAATCTCAGCATTTGGGAGCCTGAGACAGGAGTATGGTGGTTAGAGAACAGCCTCAGCTACTTAGTGAAGCCCTTTGCAACGCAGTGAGACCCTGTTTCAAAATAAAGAATAAAAAATTGGTCTGGGGATGTCGCTCGGAGGTAGAATGCCCTGGGTTCCATTTCCAATACCGAAAAAAAAAAGTTATATTTAACTAGCTTGCTCACTTAATGGAAATATGACTTCGAGAAAGTTAAGTTCTGTGTGACTCAGTTTTATCATTTATAAAATGAAGACAATGTGTATATATGTATATTATAGCGTTGTGAGAATGTATGCAAATCATCTGTCATAATGTAGCTGGCTATATTTACCAAGTGAGATCTTAATAAATAATGAGTGACACATAGTTGTTATAAACTGTGTACTTATTTCAAATTGAAGCTTTATGAACATGATTTGATATTCAGCCTGCCCCAGATCTTGGGGAACTAGGGCAGCTCCTTTTTACATATCTCATTTTACCTCCACACTCTCTCCTTTCTTCTTATCTGGGATTCTCCACCTCAGTTTCTCTTAAAAAGATTAAATAAATAAAGTCCTGTTTATGGCCAGGGACATTTTTTTTTTTTTTTTTTTGGTCTGAGACTTGTACTCTGTTGTCAGTTTCAAGAGGTTTTTCTTATTTATTGTCAAAGTTACGTAAGTTGTGCTCTCATCGGCATGTCTCCAGGTTATTTCTTCCTCTGAGTCCTGGGCTAGGCTGATGAGCTTTGGTTTTCCTCACCACACTTCTCTGTAGAGTCCCTTGTTTCTGAGATATGAGAACCTATTTTTGTCATCAGAAATAGACGTAAGAGCCGGGCGTGGTGGCGCACACTTGCAATCCCCGCGCTTGGGAGGCGGAGACAGGAGGATCACGCAGGTTCGAAGCCACCCTCAGCTACTTAGAGAGGCTCTCAGCAACTTAGCGAGACCCTGTTTCCAACTAAAGTATAAAATAGGTCTGGGAGTATAGCACGGAAGTAGGAAAGCCCCTAGATTTCCATTCCACCCCCAGTACTACACAAACACACACACACACACACACACACACACACAGAAGTAGATGTAAGCATTTTTTTCTGTGTGTGTGTGTGTGTGTGTGTGTGTGTGTGTGTGTGTGTGTTGCTGGGGATTAAACCCAGGGTCATACTACCTCTAAGCTACACCCCCAGTCCAATTTTTTATTTAAATAGCTGAGGCTGGCTGTGAACCTGCAATCCTCCTATGTCAGCCTCCCAAGTACTGGGATTATAAGCCTGTGACTTACTCGGCTAGTGACTGGGTTTTCTATGCATTTCCTATCAAATAAAGTGATTCTTTTGTTTAGGCCACACATTTGATCCAGAAATCTCATTTCTGGGGGATTTATGAATGCTCATGTATCAGTTTTAATTTTATTTATTTGTTGTTGTTGTTGTTGTTATTATTATTATTATTTTTATTTGGTAGTACTGGGAATTGACTCAGGGATATTTTACCTTTAAATTACACTCTTGCACTTTATAATTTTGGGACAGGATCTTGCTCAGCTGAGCCTAGGCTCAAATCTGCAATCTTCCTCTCTCAGCCTCCCAAGTACTAAGATTACAGACATGCACCATGTGCCAAACCTGGTTTAATTTTTTTTTTCTTTGTTGTGGTACTGGGGATGGAACCCAGGTGCATTCTACCTCTGAGCTACACCTCCAGCCCTATTTTTATTCTTTATTTTGGAACAGGGTCTCTCTGAGTTTCAGAGACCCTCACTAAGTAGGTAAGGCTGTCTGTGAACCGCAATTCTCCTGTCCCAGCCACCCAAATGCTGGGATTACAAGCTTGAGCTACTATGCTCAGCTTTTTTCTTTTTTCTTTTCGGTACTGGTGATGGAACCCAGGGGCATTCTACGATTGAGCTGCATCCTCAGCCCTATTTTTTCCCCCCTGCAGAACAGGGGATGGAACCCAGGGGCATTGTACTTTCAAGCTACACCCCCAGCCCTATTTTTTAGTCTTTTTTTATTTTTTGAAACAGGGTCTCACTGAGTTGCAAAGGGCCTTGCTAAGTACCTGAGGCTGTCCACGCCACGATCCTCCAGTCTCAGCCTCCCAAATGCTGGGATTTCAAGCATGCACCACCACACCCAGCTACCTGATTTAATTTTAATAATGTGACACTGCTAATAAAATAGTAAGTGAGTGATTACTGGAATTTTATGATCTGGCTAGGATGTTGCACAACCACTAAAAAATGATAATTTTGGAGACCATTTCACAACACAGAGAGATGCTGACATTAGTCAACGACTGCTACTAAACAAACACCTCAAAGGCTCAGTCACAAAATAATAAACATTTATTCCCATTCATACATTTTTCAGGTCAGCTGGATGATGATGATGATGATGATGATGATGATGATGATTATAGTGTGTGTGTGTGTGTGTGTGTGTGTGTGTGTGTGTGTGTGTGTGGTAACTGGGGATGGAACCCAGGGACATTCTACCTTCGAGCTACATCCTCAGCCCTAGTTTTTATTCTTTATTTTGAAACAGGGTCTCACTTAGTTGCAAAGAGCCTAGGTAGCTGAGGCTGTCCACGAACCGCGATCCTCTTGTCTGAGCCTCCTGAATGCTGGGATTACAAGCGTGTGCCACCATGCCTGGCACCAAGCCAGCTGGATTTTGAGTGATCAAGTTGCAACTTATTGAACTTGGCTCCAGGGCTTGAGCGGAGTTAATGTTGACTTTCTATGTCTCTCAGTCCTTGGTGACTGATGGGGCGCCCACGCCATGCTCCTTATACAAAAATATCAGAACCCTAAGAGAGAAAATTCAATGCTAAATACATAGGTACAGCTTCACAACTACTAACATTTCCTTTGCCAAATCAAGTCACATGACCAAGCCCACATCACAAGGAAAAGAAAATATCTGTAGCTCTAAAGTTAGCAACTACCAAGGGCATAGATATAAAAAAAGAATGAATTATTAGAAATAATAATACAGTCTATAGCAATTCCTTACGTAAAAAAGTCAAATCCAAAATACACAAACAGGATATAAAGTTGATTTTACAACTTGATCATAACTATGTAAAAGTATTTTTCATATCAACAACTGTTGGAAATAAGCAAAATTGAGAAATTGTAATGCTTTGTTAATGAGATTATTTTAAAACTTTATTTTCCTTTCTCCATTTCTGAAACTGACATGATAATATTACATTGCCTTCTTTTCTTTTTGTACTAGGAATTGAAATCAGCAGCATTCTATCTCCAAGCTACATCCTCAGCTCCCCGCCCCCTTTTTGTGGGTCTGGGACTGGAACCTAGGAGCATTTGACCTCGAGATACACCCTCTGCCTATTTTTTATTCTTTATTTTGAAACAGGTCACTAAGTTGCAAAGGGCCTCACTAAGTAGCTGAGCCTGTCCACTAACCGCAATCCTCCAGTCTCAGCCTTCCTAATGCTAGGATTCGAAGCATGAGGCACTACGCCTGGCTAAGCTCCCCCACTTTTAATTTTTTTGTGTGTGTGGTACTGGGAATGGAACCTGGGGGCTTTTCTACCTCTGGGCTATACTCTCAGACCTATTTTATACTTTATTTGGAAACAGGGTCTCACTAAGTTGCTGAAATCCTCATTAAGTAGCTGAGACTGGCTTTGAACCTCTGTGATCCTCCTGTCTCAGCCTCCCAAGTGCTGGAATGACAAGCATGTGACACCATGCCTGGTTTCCCACTTTTAAATTTTAAAACAGGGTCTCACTAAGTTGTGAAGGTTGGTATCCTCCTGTCTCCTGCATCCTCCTGTCTCAGCCTCCCAGTGACTAGAATTACAGGCATGCACCACAGCACCTGGCTATGTTACCCCCTTATTTATTTATTTATTTATTTACTTACTTATTTCCATGCTTATTAAAAGGCATCGTTACCTGGGTGTGGTGGCACATGCTTGCAATTCCAGCATTTGGGATGCTGAGACAGGAGAATCATGGTTCGCAGACAGCCTCAGCTACATAGGCCCTTTGCAACTCAGTGCGACCCTGTTTCAAAATAAAGAATAAAAATAGGGCTGGGAGTGCAGCTCAGAGGTAGAATGCCCCTAGGTTCCAATCCCAGTTCTGCAAAAAGAAAAAAAGGCATTGCTGCCAACTGCCTGAGAGAAGAGTCTGCTTTTTCTGGCTTCCTGAGAGTGGAACCCAGGGACTTTTCTACCTTCAGGCTATAGTCCCAGACCTATTTTATACTTTAATTGGAAACACAGTCTCACTAAATTGCTGAGAGCCTCACTCAATAGCTGAGGCTGGCTTTGAACCTGTGCCATCCTCCTGTTTCAGCCTCCCAAGTGCTGGGATTACAAGCCTGCACCACCATGCCCAGCTCCTGTGTTCTTTATAGTAAATTTCAGAAAGCCGTCTTCTTTTCATAAAGGAGGTAGAGGTGTTGAATGGCTCTTGAAGCAAAGCAGAGTTTGTGAAATTCCTCCGACTGGGCACATTCTGGAATAAGCCCAAAAACAATATTCCTCTCTAGGCCTGAAAACTGCTGAATGCCATCTAAAACAATGTGATCTCCCCAAACCCCAGTGGCCGGGCTGAACACGACCTCTCTCTCTCCATGGTCCCCAGTTAATTTCATTGCTTTTAGCAGTGCAAGTTTATAGTGTCCCCTGTCTTCCCCTCTCCTGCACAGAATTGCTATATCTCTGGGCAGATAACCACATTGAAACAGGCTGTGACATCTTTCTGCTACGTAGCGTGCTATTTGTTCAATGGTCAGGTTAGTCTTGGTCTCGCACACCCCCAGCAGAGCCTGCGCACACATGGCTTCCTCGTAGGCAGCTTCCCGGAACAATGCCAAAGTGTCTGGAGACATATTGGAGGGGGGGTTTTCTCTGATCCTCTTCATTTCCTCCTTTATGACCTGTGCTATTTCCAGAGCACAGTGGATCCCGGTGGTGATTGTTTTCCGTGGAAACTGAGCAGAGGGAGGGGGGAGGCCACTGGCATCTGTATGATGGACTTGGAAAGGGTCCAGAAAAAGCCAGAGGACCCCGTGGTGAAGGTCTTCACTGCCAGCCCCCCTTGCCTTTGGGTGAGTGATGCTCCTGGCCTTCCTGTACCAGTCGCCATATTTGCTGCAGAAATTCTCAGTCTCGTCCATCACTATGTGTTTAATCTTTGGGAACGCCCCTTGCATGAAGGTCTTCCGGGTCACAGCTTGGCAGGTGGTTTGCCGGCTGTAAGAAAGTAAAAGAGCAGAGTTTCAGACAGATAAACAAAGAGAACTCGGCCTTTATTACTCTCCGGATTGGAACCAGAGGCGAATTCCCTACAGGCTGATTCACCAATTCAATAATGTTGTGAAAAACCACAAAACTGCTCTAATTACAACTTCCCTGACCAAATGCAGAAACGTTCACCCTACCCTTATTTGGAAACAGAGTCTCACCAGGTTAGTGCAAGTCTCACTACTTGCTGAGGCTGTCCTCAAATCTGTAATCCTCCTGTCTCAGCCCCCCAGTACTGGGATTACAGGTGTGGGTCACCATGCCCGGCTTATTAGTCCATTTCTGCTGCTTGACAATCCTTGAAAATAAGATCCTTCCAGCTAATGAAGTCTCAAAAGTAGTTTGTACCTGTTACAACCACTTTTGCTTTCTGTCCTTTTTAGATCTGGAGAACAGTCATCAAGAGGCATATCAGAATTTATATAAGCACAAGAAATACATACTAATTCAAATTCCTCTAAAGTAAATTCTATTTCTTCATTTACTTGTACAAAATCAGAAATGTCTTTAGAGTTTTTTAGGGGGGTGCTGTGTCTCTCTTTTCTTTATAGTATGTTGTAATATATATATATATATATATATATATATATATATATATATATAGCATTGCCCAGCTTCTAAAGGTATCACAATCCAGCTGAGTGTGGTGGTGGACACTTGTAATCCCTGTGTTATTTCCAGAGCACAGTGGATCTCATTGGTGACCTGTACTTGGGAGGCATAGACAGGAGGATTGTAGTTCTGCAGCCACCCTCAGTTACTTAGTGAGACTCTCTGCAACTCAGTGACCCTGTTTCAAAAATAAAAAATAAAAAATAGGGCTGGAGGTGTAACTCAGAGGTAGAATGCCCCTGGATTCTATCCTCAGTTCTGCACAAAAAAAGAAAAGAAAAGAAAGCATTACAGTCCCCTGAGAACAAGGATATATCTGTGTTTTCATTAATTCACCAATCTTTCATGATCTAAGAATAACTTCTTACAGAGGGATTCTGGTTTAAATTGTACACACACACAAACACACACAAAGTTGTTAAGAGGGAGAAACTGCATATACCTAGTAATTTGAAAATATGAATTTGTTTGGGCTCTAGTACTTATGCAGTAAAGACGCCTTGCAAGTCGGGCATGGTGGCACACACTTGTAATCCCAGCATTCGGGAGGCTGAGACCTGAGTCTCGCGGTTCACAGACAGGCTCAGCTACTTAGTGAGGCCCTCTGCAACTCAGTGAGACCCGGATTCAAAATAAAGAATAAAAAACAGGGCAGGGGGTATAGCTCAGAGGTCGAATGTCCCTGGGTTCCATCCACAGACCCACAAAGACACACAAAAATAGCCTTGCAAAATCTTAAACTGAAAACACAAATTACTTTATGACACTGGTGAAAAGATTAACTAAATACACACACATACATATATATGTATATATATGTGTGTGTGTATATATATATTTTTTTAATTTATTTTTTTTTTTAGTTAGCAAAACTCTTACATCACAAAATCCTTTAGGGAGTCACTCTCACAAACATAGAGGATCTCTTTTGGTTTGCAGTGGAAGAAGTCCTTGATTCTCTCCATGATCTTTATGGCTAAGGTGGTCTTCCTGGTTCCAGGAAAGCAGTGGATGAACAATTCCCGGGCTTCCCAAAGGGTCCTGGAAAGCAACTCACACTGCTCGGCTACCAGCAGATTGATGAGCTCAGAGCCCAGCCGCTGACTCAGAAGAGATCTGGAGCACAGGGAGACAACCACAAGAGCCTGCAGCAAGCCCTTCACTTCATCCCCACCGGCGAGCCTGTAAGACTGAGGGTAGTGCACGAGGAACTCCCCGGGCATGCACTGTCTGCCCATCAGGTCCACCAGCCTTGGGATGACGCACACTTTCCCTGTGTAGCCACCAATGGTTTGCAGTCTCTGCTTTAGCTGACGAGCGGTGTTTCGAGCATAGTCAAGTCTTCCAGTCCAACTGGGGTCTCTTAAGACTGTATAAAGTACCAGGGGACTGTCCACTGCTATCAGAAGAGCATCGCACAGGACGCTCTGCTCCTTCCTTAAGCCAACATCACCAGCCCAGCTTTTAGAAAGGATCACAATCCCCTGAGAGCAAGGATATAGCTGTGACTTCATTAATTCTTCCAGTCCTTCATGATCTGAGAATAGCTTCTCACAGAGGGATTCCGGTTTAAATTGTATCTCTTCCGGGGTCACTGAAAATGTGAGGAATGGAAGTAAGTTAATAGCACTTACGAAAGTATAGGATAAATATTCCTGCAACATGGTAGGGAGGAGTGACTGTATGTAGTCTTTGCAACTGTAGGTTTCTCAGTTGCAAAGAAGGCTTCCCTTTTTCACAGCCCGGGGCTGCAATCAGAACCTCTCATTTTTGGAAGCTCTAGCACAGGAAAAGCACAGGGTTGGAGTGTCTCAGAACAGCCGCCTAATGCCTTTTCCTCAACCCCAAGATGCTCAGCAACTACTGGGAAGGTCCTCTTTCCTGTTAAGGACTTTTAACAAACCTGATGCTTTTGAGACACTAAAAACTTTCTTTTAGAACAGTTATTATTATTATTGTCATCATCATCATTATTTTGTGTGGGAGAGAGGTAATGGGGATTGAACCCAGAGGCAGTCTACCTCTGAGTTACCCCAACCTTCAGCCTTTTTTTTTGGGGGGGGTGGAACCCCAGGGCATTTTACCTCTGAGCTACACCCTACTCTGGCTTCCAAATGAGTTAGTTGTAAAGGGCCTCACTAAGTAGCTGAGGCTTTCCTCGAACTGTGATCCTCCTGTCTCAGCTTTCCAAAAGCTGGGATTACATGTGTGCACCACCGTGCCCTGACCCCAGCCCGTTTTTATTTTTTATTTTTTGTTTTGAAATAAAAACCAAATTGTCGGGATGGCCTTGAACCTGTGATCCTTCTGCTTCAGCCTCCCAAGTACTAGTATTACAAGTATGCACCACGGTGCCCAGCCCAACTTAATTTTACAAAACAAAGAGTCCCCCCAGCTGAAATCAAGAGGAAATACCTGGAAACAAACGTTGTTGCAGAGCCCCCTTCAGTTCCAGGACTTTTTTGGGATAAGCTGGGCTTCTTAGTGCAGATGAAGCTGATGTAGTCAGGTCATCACTGTAGTCTGTGGCCACACTGGAAGGAGCTAGACAATGACAAGGTTGTTTCAAACAAAAAAGAAAATCGAAAGTCAAGGAGCTGTTCTCCTGCTCTCCGTGCTGGTGTCTGGTGCCCGAGCTGCTGTCACACTCACAGGGCCTAAGGAAAGGAAGGCTGAACTGCTGCGGGGGTCGTCTTTTGTCACTCACGAGCGAGGCTCCCTAAGATTCCTTCCAAATCCAATACGCTGGTTCCAGGTCATCTCTAAGAAGAAAGGGCATCTAGTGGGGATCAGCAAGGCTAAGCACAGGTTGGTTTGTGTGTGTGTGTGGGGGGGTATTGGGGGTGGAACCCAGGGGGCTTCTACCTCTGGGCTATACTCCTAGACCTATTTTATATTTTATTTGGAAACAGAGTCTCACTAAGTTGCTGAGAGCCTAAGTAGCTGAGACTGGCTTCGACCCTGTGTGATCCTCCTGTCTCAGCCTCCCAAGCGCTGGGATTACAAGCATGCGCCACCACGCCCAGCATTCTTCTTCTTCTTCTTCTTCTTCTTCTCCTTCTCCTTCTCCTTCTCCTTCTCCTTCTCCTTCTCCTTCTCCTTCTTCTTCTTCTTCTTCTTTTTTAAACAGTGTCTCACTGAGTTGCAAAGGGCCTCCCTAAGTAGCTGAGCTGTCCACGAACCATGATCCTCCTGTCTCAGCCTCCCAAGTACTGGGATTACAAGCATGCACCACCATGCTCAGCTAAGCACAGGTTGTTTTTACTGTTACAGTTGTTGAGGTATCCATCCAAGGTTAGATGGAATAAAAAATATATGTTGAAGCCGGGCGTCGGTATGCTTGTAATCCCCGCACTTGGGAGGCTGAGAAAGGAGGATTGTGCAGGTTCGAAGCCAGCCTCAACTGGTTTAAGAGATCCTGTTTCCAAATGAAATATAAAATAGGTCTGGGAGTGTAGCCTGGAGATAGATGGCCCCTGGGTTCCATCCCTAGTACCACCAAAAATAAAATAAAATAAAATAAATAAGGAAAGAAAGAAAGAAGGAAAGAAAGAAAGAAAGAAAGAAAGAAAGAAAGAAAGAAAGAAAGAAAGAAAAAAAAATCAGACTTAGAATGTAGCTTGGAGGTAGAATGACCCTGGGTTCCATCTCTAAAAGAGTGCAATGCACGCGCGCGCACACACACACACACACACACACACACACACAGAGTTCAATTTTGTCAAAAAATGTTTCACTTAAAAGACTTGGTACAGCCAGGCATGGTGGCACATGCTTATAATCCCAGGATTTGGGAGGCTGATATAGAAAGATCTCAGGTTTGAGGCTAGCCTCCGCAACTTTAGCAAGGCTCTTGGCAAACTTAGCCAAACCCTGTTTTGGGGGGGGGGTTGTTTGTTTGTTTTTGTTTTCTGTGGTACTGGGGATTGAACCCAGGGCCAGTCTAATTTCGAGCTACACCACTAGCCCTAATTTTATTCTTTATTTTGAAACAGGCTCTCACTATGGATGGCCTCACTAAGTAGCTGAGGCTGGCCATGAACCTGTGATCATCCTATCTCATCCTTCCAAGTACTGGGATTACAAGCATGAGCCACCACTCCTGGCGTGGTGCAGTCATTCTTAAAAAGTTTCTTGGAAGATCATCTTTACAATAAGGCTGTTTCCATCATTTAGACTAGGAAAATGAACTCAATTTTTTTTTTTTTTGTGGTGGTGGTAATAGAGGTTGAACCCAGGGGGGTTTCACTTCCAAGATAACCCCCAGCCTTTATTTATTTATTTATTTATTTATTTATTTATTTATTTATTTATTTATTTATTTATGGTGGTACTGGGGTTCCTGGAAGCCCTTCTACCTTTGGGCTACACTCCCAGACCTATTTTATATTTTTTATTTGGAAACAGGGTCTCCTAAACCAGCGTGCCGGCTGGCTTCAAACCTGCGCGATCCTCCTGTCTCCACCTCCCAAGCGTGGGGATTACAAGCGTGCGCCACCACGCCCGGCACTATTTATTTATTTTATTTAGTGGTACTAGGGGTGGAACCCAGGGGCTTTTCTACCTCCGGGCTATACTCCCAGCCCCATTTTCTATTTTATTTGGAAACAGGGTCTCACTAAATTGCTGAGAGACTCACTAAGTTGCTGAGGCTGTGTGATCCTCCTGTCTCAGCCTCCCAAGCACAGGGATTACAAGGGTGCACCACAATGCCCAGCACTATTTTATTTTATTTTTATTTTATTTTATTTTATTTTGTGGTACCAGGGTTCCTGGAAGCCCTTCTACCTCCGGGCTATACTCCCAGACCTATTTTATACCTTTTTATTTTTGGAAACAGGGTCTCTTAAGCCAGCATGGCTGGCTTTGAACCTGTGTGATCCTCCTGTCTCTGCGCCCAAGCGCAGGGATTCCAAGGGTGCGCCACCATGCCCGGCTATTTTTTTTTTTTTAAACAGAGTCTTGCTAAATTGCTGAGGCTGATCTGGAACCTGTGATTTAAATGTCTCAGCCTAAGCTGGGCGTGGTGGAGCATGCTTGTAATCCCAGCATTTGGGAGGTTGAGATGGGAGGATGGCGGTTTGAAGGCAGCCTCAGCTACTTAGTGAGGCCCTTTGCAACTCAGTGAGATCCTGTTTCAAAATAAAGAATAAAAAATAGGGCTGGGGATGTCGCTCGGAGGTAGAATACCCCTGGGTTCCATCCCCAGTACCACACACACAATAAGAAAGTCTCGGCCTCCCAAGTACTGTGACTACACCTGACTCACAAAATATTTTTCAACAAGCCTTTATAGTATATAGAAAGAAACTCACTAATTCATGGCTGATACCTTACTATAACTTGCTTCAAACAAATTGAAATCCAAGCATTTCTTGACCTCAACGAGCTCAGATTCTCAATGTTTGAAACTAAAAACAAAATAAACCAAAAAATAAAAATAAAAAATCGTTGTGACAAAATCTTCTAAAGCAAAATCAAATTTGTATTTTTTAACAATATACATGACTGGAAACAAAAAAGGCAGAGAATGGGGCTCCCTCTTCCTCCCTAGACAATGACTCGACTCTCGACTTCCCTTTACCTGACTGAGTGTCCAGCATCATGACCACCCATTGCGCAGCTGTCAGCCTTGTGACAGACTCATCCCTCATAATCCAGGACTCTGGAGCCTCTGCAAACACCGCACAACAGAATGGCTCCACTTCAACCACACAGACATAACCATACAGGTCATCTTTTTGGTACACATTCAGGATTTTCGTAGTGAAATTCACCTTGCGCTTTGTGCTGCAGAAGTGAAATGTAGGTAACTTCTCTATGCAGTTTTTTATTTCTTTTTTTAATGAGTCAGGGTTCACCTTTTCTTTCTTACATCCAAACACTTCTTTGCTCTTATCATCGACCCCAATAATGAGGTAGCCCCCTTGGGTGTTGGCAAACGCAGACACATAATGAGGTAGCATTTCTCTAACCCGAGGCACAATCTTTTTGGTGGTGAACCTTTTAAATTCAACATGTGTTGACTCTGTAAAGTTGAGCTTCTCCTTATACAGGAGCCTATCCTTTTTTAAAAATTCCGAGGCAGACATCTTCATATCCTCCTCTTCCTGGATGTATCTGTTGAGAAGTTTCTGAGGATGCAAACTCCATCTACCTCTTTGGGGGCTAGTCTGTTTCTCCCTGAGAAGCTCCAGAGCACTGCTGGGACTCAAGTTGATGGCAGAGGTCACATCTCTCTGGTATAAATTGGAGCGCAAGCTGCAAATCCTTAGAGGGAGGCTGGAAAGATCTGGGCTCCATGACTTCACAAAAATCAGGAGACTGTGCCCCTGTTGCATGTAGTCCAGGTATTTCCGTGAACCCGAAGGAAGGAGCTTTTGAAATGACGTTTCTAAATCCTGTCCCAGCCCATGGCTTTGGTAACTGTAGGTTTTGTCATCAATCTCTGCTTTGATCACACCCCCTCCAGAATTGAGCAGTGCACAGATAGCCTGGATGATGTTTGAATTCTGGATTCTTTTTAAATAGCTGTTGGTCATCTTTTTCCTGTTCTCTTCTCCAAAAGTAACTCTGCCCACTTCTACGATGGTCTCAGCATAGAGCATTTCTGTATTGGCCATGAGACTCTCCATCTCAGCAGCTCCTCTGTGGTGCATACAAGACAGAAGGGGCTTCCTATAAATAATTGGGATGGAAATGTGGTTTCTACATTAATGAGAATTCCAGAGACAATGATATTTTTCAAATCTATAAATTATTGGAGATACATTTAACATTGGAAATAATCTTTACTATTACTCTTTTCTAATCTTTTCTAACAACTTTGTCAAATATCCTTAGTCTTTTCAGCAAGAATAGGCATGGAAAAATCAAAAAGAGAAAATTGCTTTGCTGAAATTATGTGGGTTTCTTTTTTTTTTTTTTTTTTTTTTTTTTTTTTTTTTTTTTTACGGTAATGGGAATAGAACCCAGAGGCGTTTTACCTCCAAGATACACTCTCAGTCCTATTTTTTATTCTTTATTTTGAAACAGGGCATCACTGAGTTGTAAAGGGCCTCACTAAGTAGCAGAGCTGTCCAGGAATGGTGATCCTCCTGTGTCAGCCTCCCAAATGCTGGGATTATAAGCGTGCGCCACAACGTCTGGCTCATTGATGGAATTTTGAGCCATTTTCCACTTTAATCAGAAATCACCAACACTGAGCCCAGATCTAAAGGGAATGGGTTGGCACAGGAGCCAAAGGAAGTTATTAGAGAAATAGAGGTTGAAGTCAGAAGATGCTCCTATTTGTAATTCAAAGAAGGAAGACAGGAAGGCAGTAGAGAACTAAGACAGTGTAGATTTGGAGAATACATGATGTAAAAGATCTTGACATAAAAATAGACAAAGAAAAAAAAAAGCCAGGTGTGGTGGCGCAAGTTTGTAATTCCAGTACTTGTGAGACAGGAGGATCATGGGTTTCCGGCCAGCCTTAGCTACTTAGTGAGGCCCTCCACCACTTAGTGAGACCCTGTTTCAAAACAAAGAGTTAAAATAGGTCTGAGGGTGTAGCTCGGAGGTAAAATGTCCCTGGGGTCAATCCCCGGTACTGCAATATATATATATATATATATATATATATATATATATATATATATATATATATATATATACAGAAAAAAGCTAGGCATGGTGATGTACACCTGTGATTTCAGAGACTGGGGAGGTTGAAGCAGGAGGATCACAATTTGCCTGGGCAACTTAGCAAGACCCAGCCTCAAAATAAAAAACAAGCCGGGCGTGGTGGCGTACACCTGTAATTCCAGCATTCTGGAGGCTGAGCCTGGAGGATTGTGGTTCGTGAACAGCTTCAGCTACTTAGTGAGGCCCTCTGTAAATTAGTGAGACCCTGTTTCAAAATAAAGAATAAAAAATAGGGCAGGGGGTGTAGCTCAGAGGTCGAATGTCCCTGGGTTCTATCCCCAGACTCACAAAATAAATAAATAAATAAATAAATAAATAAGAATAAAAAGGCTCAGGGATGTAAATCAGTGCTAGAGTAATCCTGGGTTCGATCTCCAGTACAAAACAATGGTATTTTTATGTGCTTTTTTTTTTTCAGTACTTTGGATGGAACCCAGGGACATTCTACCTCTCAGGTACACCCCCAGCCCTATTATTTATTTATTTATTTATTTATTTATTTATTTATTTATTTATTTTTGGTGGTACCGGCGGTGGAACCCAGGGGCTTTTCTACCTCTGGGCTGTACTCCTAGACCTATTTTATAGTTTATTTGAAAACAGGGTCACACTAAGTTGCTGAGAGCCTCACTAAGTAGCTGAGGCTGGCTTTGAATCTGTGTGATCCTCCTGTCTCAGCCTCCCAAGCCCTGGGATTACAAGCATGTGCCACCACACCCGGCCTTTATTTTTTATTTTAAAACAGGGTCTCACTGAGTTGCAAAGGCCTCACTAAGTAGCTGAGGCTGTCTGCAAACCGAGATCCTCCTTTCTCATCCTCCCAAATGCTGGGATTACAATCATGTGCTACTACGCCTGGCTCTTATGTGCTGTTTTATACATTTTTCAGAGCCTTATTCTATTTCTGAAAGAATGTCAACTGAGACCAAATGAAGAACTCTTTTTAGCTTTTTACATGTTCTTCTAAATTATAAACATACATTTCTTCAGTGTGTTATGGGAGCAGGGGTTCTCTCTCTCTCTCTCTCTCTCTCTCTCTCTCTCTCTTCTCTTCTCTCTCTCTCTCTCTCTCTCTCTCTCTCTCTCTCTCTCTCTCTCTCTCTCTCTCTCTCTCTCTCTTTCTTCCTCTCTTTTTTCTTAGTAGTTTTTCTGTGTGATAGAGAACCTCTAGGACTTGGAAAAGAACACAAGCCTTTGGGGCATGATCATTAAACCATGGCCAATCCTCTTTCTGCTTCATAGAGAATAGCCACCTAAATTGAAATTAGAGCTCTGAAGGAAATATTTCAGAAGGATGCCTACTACCTTTGATTAACTCCAAAACAAAATATTTACTAATGCAAGCCAAGGATCCTCCTCCAGGGAAAGAGCACCTGTCTCTTCTGTGTGAAGTCTGTAAAGCAGGATTCCTATGGATACTGTTTATCCTAAGAAGGGAAAGTCAGGTACTCAGCAGAAGTACCCTTCTGTGACATCAGTTTACTCTTAGTGACCTTCTCACTTCCTTCATGCAAACCAGAAGCAACTTGAGGGACCATTTTTTAGTATGTGAACCTCTCCCACAGATAAATGTGGCATCTTATGGCTCCTTAGAGAAATTCTTTGTAATATTCTATTTGTATCACAGAAGTGTTGGAAGAGCCAGGCGTGGTGGTGCATGGTTGTAATCCCAGCATTTGGGAGGCTGACACAGGAGGATCACGGTTCGCAGCCAGCCTCTGCTACTTAGTGAGGCCCTTTGCAATTCAGTGAGACCCTGTTTCAAAATAAAGAATGAAAAATAAGGGCTGGAGGTGTATCTCAAAGGTAGAATGTCTCTGGGTTACATCCCCAGTACCGGAAAAAAAAAAAAAAAGTGTTGGAAGAGACTTTAAAGATCTTCCAGCCCACCCATCCATCTGATTCTTAAATCTTATCTGTAATATTCCCAGCTCCCAACAACTGCTTGAACACCTCCAGGGCCTAGAGACACATTCTTTCAAAGTCGTTTATCCTGTTTTCTGTTAGAAAAAGGCTTTCTTATTCTCAGCTGCCATTTCTCTCCCCATAATTTTCACTGATGGGACTCATAGCACAAATCTCATTGATTTTGTACTAGCAGACCCAAGGGCCCCATGACTCCCACGTCCCATTGATGTTACTTGGGTACTGATAACAACCATGAAATTAACCAAGTTTTCTGAGATTCTAGATCTTTTTACATAACCTTTCCACACTTCCCAGGAGTTCTCACTCATTTTCCTTTATAAGTTTCACTTTAGCTGCTATTATATTAAGCCCTTCAGACATAAATAGTACCTAAAATAAGAGATAAGATTAAAAAAATTTTTTTACCTGATGTTCTTGTGTTTCCTCTTGATGCTTCAGCTGCATCTCTGGCTTTAGTCTGAATGTTTGTGTTCTGTTACAGCCCTGTTGCACTGTGATATCAGCCTGGGAGGAGCAGGAACTCTGCCAGGCTCCTCCAGTCCTCATAACACAGACCCACTGAGGAAGGCTGATAAGGACTCAAGAAGAGCCTTCTTGAGGGTAGATTAGCTGGCCAGAGTCTGACCTCAGGGAGTGAATCAGGTCTTTGAACTAAGAAAATTCAGGGGGTTTTCAAGTAAATAGCCAAAGTTAAACTTACAACCTCTGAGGGAATGAGCATCAATTTCCCACATTATATGAGCATCATCTACTCTGGTTAATTTTGTTTGTAAAGCTCTATATTCATTTGAAATTAGGTTGCCTTGTACATATTCATTGTGCGCAATATTAACTTATTTCATCAACCTTCCAAATTACTTGTTCTGTTTAATTTAATTTACTTTTTCCTGCATTTATTTATTTATTTATTTATTTATTTATTTATTTATTTTTGGTGGTACTGGGGATGGAACCCTTCTACCTCCGAACTACTCTCCCATACCTATTTTATATTTTATTTGGAAATAGGGTCTTTTAAGCCAGAGAGGCTGGCTTTGAACCTGCACCATCCTACTGTCTCTGCCTCCCAAGTTGGGGATTACAAGCGTGCGCCACCACACCCAGCTGCTCTTCTTATTTGATAGACATAAGATCCAGCCTAGAAAAATGCACACCAATGAGGAGCTGGCTGTCCCTGGATTGGAGGAGTATAGATTTATTTTATTTTATTCTATGGTACTGAGGAGGATTGAACTCAGGGGCATTTTACCTTCAAGCTATACCCCTTCCCCCCAGCACTATTTTATTTTTGTTTTTGGAAAAGGTTCTTACTAGGTTGCTGAAAGGCTCAGTACTTGCTAAGGCTGTCCTCGAACCTGTAATCCTCCTGTCTCCTAGGTACTGGGATTATGAAAGTGTGCCATCAGGCTCAGCTAAAACTTTTATTTTATTTATTTATTTATTTATTTATTTATTTATTTATTTAGTTATTTATTTATGGGCCTGGGGACGGAACCCAAGGGCATTTGATCTCTGAGCTACACCCCCTGCCCTATTTATTTAATTTATTTTTGGTGGTACTGGAGTTCCTGGAAACCCTTCTACCTTCGGGTTACACTCCCAGACCTGTTTTTTATATTTTTATTTGGAAACAGGGTCTCTTAAGCCAACACAGCTGGCTTCGAACCTGTGCGATCCTCCGTCTCCTCTCTCAAGTGCGGGGATTATAAGCGTGCGCCACCACGCCCGGTGTATTTTTTATTCTTTATTTTGAAATTGGTTCTCACTGATTTGTAGAGGGCTTCACTAAGTAGCTGAGGCTGTCCATGAACTGCGTCCTCCAGTCGCAGCCTCCCGAATGCTGGTATTACAAGCGTGCACCATCACGCCAGGCTTTCAGCTAAAACTTTTAAATTTAATTTCTTTTTCTTTCTTTTCTTCAATTGTACTGTATCCCCCCCCACACTAGGAATTCTACCTCCACGCTACACTCCCAGCCCTATTTTGTATTCTTTATTTTGAAACAGAGTCTCCCTGAGTTGCAAAGGGCCTTTCTAAATAGCTGAGGCTGTCTGAACCGTGATCTTGTCTCAGCCTTCCAAATGCTGGGATTACAAGCGTGTGCCACCACGCCTGGCTTACTGTATTTTTAAAATGGCTCATGCGAGGTGTGGTAGCACACACCTATAATCCTAGAATTTGGGAGTCTAAGACAGGAAGATTGCAGGTTTGAAGCCAGCCTCAGCAATTTACCTGAGCCAATTCATGGCTCACAGTGAGCATGAATTATTTTTGTAATTAAAAAACAAAATAGCAAAAATAAGCAGATGAGAGTAAGGTTTGTCATTTGGGGATGATAACTAAGTAATGGCTTCCCATTGTTGTTATTGTTGCTATGAACCTGTAAATTCTTCCTTATAAGGAAACATAGTCTTTGCAGATGTTATTAAGGATCTTGTGATGGGGAAACAGAGATTATCCTGGATTACCTGGTGGATCCTACATGCAATAACAAGTGTCCTCATAAGAGAGTCAGAGAGATCTGCTATATACAAGAGGAAGCAGTGTGATCATAGAGACAAAGATTAGTGTGATTCCACCCCAAGCAAAGGCATGCTGGCAGTCACCAAAAGTGAAAGAGGGTAGGAATGGATTCTCCTCTAGAGCTTTTGGAGAGAGCATGGCCCTGCTGGCACCTTGATTTCAGCATAGTGAAACTGAAGTTGACAGATCTATTTTCTTTTATTTATTATGTTTTTTGTGGTACTGAGGATGGAGCCCAGGGGCATTGTACCTCAGAGCTACACCCCCACCTCACTTTTTTTTCCGTGTGTGTGTGTGTGTGTGTGTGTGTGTGTGTGTGTGTGTGTAGTACTGCGGGTGGAACCAGGGGTTTTTCTGCCTCCAGGCTATACTCCCAGACCTATTTTATGGTTTATTTGGAAAAGGGTTGCACTGTTGGGTTTTTTTTGTTGTTTGTTTTTTGGGTTTTTTTTTTGTTTGTTTGTTTTTGTTTTCAGTACTAGGGATGGAACCCAGGGGCATTCTACCTTTAGCTTACACCCCCAGCCCGATTTTTATCCTTTATTTTGAAACAGGGTCTCACTGAGTTGCAAAGGGCATAAGTAGCTGAGGCTGTCTTTGAACTGCGATCCTCCTGTCTCAGCCTCCCAAATGCTGGGATTACAAGCTTGCAACACCAAGCCGGCTCTTCTCTCTCTTTAAATCAAACCAGGAAATGATTCTGTCGTTTCTGCTTCAACTTGTTTATGGCAAAATAACATTCTTGAATAGATCTCTGGACATGTTTTTTGTTGTTACTGTTAGTGGGGATTGAACCTCTGTGGGAAGTCTTTCCTAACTTGCCTTCCCACCTCTTTGGTATTTAGCTTCTTCCTTCCCTCCTTCCTTTTTCTTTCTCCCCCCACCCCCCTTTGGTGGTACTGGGGATGGAACCCATGGGCCTTCTACCTCCGGGCTACACTCCCAGACTATTTTATATTTTTTATTTGGAAACAGGGTCTCTTAAAACAGCGTAGGCTGGCTTCGAACCTGCGCGATCCTCCTGTCTCAGCCTCC
Source organism: Muscardinus avellanarius (assembly GCF_963383645.1). Classification (NCBI taxonomy): domain Eukaryota; kingdom Metazoa; phylum Chordata; class Mammalia; order Rodentia; family Gliridae; genus Muscardinus; species Muscardinus avellanarius. The sequence goes on from NC_137802.1 coordinate 31,567,230, forward strand.
CAAGCGCTTTCTTTCTTTCTCTTTCTTTGTGTGTGTGTGTGTGTGTGTGTGTGTGTGTGTGTGTGTGGTATCTCAGAGCTACATCCCCTGCCTTTTTATTTTTCTTGAAACAGGGTCTCGCTAGATTGCCGAGAGTCTCATTAAATTGCTGAGGCTGGTCTCTAACCTGCGATCATCCAGTCTCAGCATCCCAAGTACTGGGATTACAGGCATAGGCCACCATATTCGGTTTAGCTGTCCTTTTCTTGTGGCACCTTTTTCTTATTTAAAAAATTTCCAAGAGCCTGGCCAGGCAACGAGTTTCCCCTGGACAGGGAAAAACACCGTCATCTGAGTCCACTCCAGTCCCTTGACCTCGGATGGGAACCCAGACGAAGGTAAAGTTGATGCTGCAGCGTGGGTTCACAGTCTAAATTAACAATCTTTTCCGCAAGCCCAGGGCACGCTCTACGACCTGGCCTCATTGGCACAGAAAAAAGCACTCGGCCTAAACAGTCGGTCTGAAGCCCGAGGGCAGGGAACTATGGCGGCGGGGACGAGAACTGCGAGGAGTCTAGAAAACCACCAGCATCTCAAGACCTAGGCCACCGCGGAAAGGAGCGACGTGAAAGGCGGGTCCGCCAGCCCCACCCCTGACGTCCGCCTCGGCCTCCAATTGGCTGCTCATGATGCCAGCCCCGCCCCGCGGAGGCTCACGTGTCCCCTGGCCGCCGTGGGATTGGTTGTCTGACGAGGCCGCGTTGGGCTGTGGGATGCGGGCCCTGCGGTGAGGCAGAGGAGAGGACGCGGGAAGCTGGGATGGCGGAGGAGCCCGAGCCTGGAGAGATGGGCTGTCATCATCCCCGGCAGGGGAGAGTCCGCACCAAAGCAGGTTGCAGATTCCTGCCTGGGCGATTGCTCCGAGCCCTGGCTCCAGCCCTACAAACCCTGTTTTCCTGATGGACGGCCTCGGTCTGTCCTGAAGTTGGTGGGGTTTGGACTTTATTTTATCTGAGTACTATGTGTGTACGCACTGGTTGTCCTGAGGAGGGATCTCTGCAGAGCTCCGTGAGGTAGAGAATGGGAGCCTGAGAGCTTGGAGATGGTTGAGGTATGGTCCTTAGCCACGTGACCCTATTGGAGGTGAGTCGGCTTTAAAAATCGTGTGTGCTAAGCCTTTTATAATCTAGCAGCTTGGGGTTTAGTAGGGAGGGCCGCCCATTGACTGAATTAGGTTCCTATTTCTTGAACTCCTGCGTACCAGGCACGTAAAACAACAGTTTTGGTTCTTTAAGGACTCATTGTGGTGGGACTGTTGGGAGAGAAAGCAGTAAATGTGAACTGGTGGGTAGTTGGCAGGTGAAACGTAGTACTGGGATGGAAGATCTAGTGCCGAGAGAGTCCGAGGAAGAGACGGTTGAGGGAGTTAGAAAAGGAGACAGTTTTTGTTTTTTGGTGCTGGGGATTGAACCCAGGGGCATTCTACCTCCAGGCTACACCCCCAGCCCTATTTTATTTTTTATTTGGAAACAAGGTCTCGCTAAGTTGCGTAGAGCCTCCCTAAATTGCTGAGATTTAGCTTCGAACCCGGAATCCTTTCAAATTCTGGGATTACAGATGTGCGCCACCAAGCCTAGCATTTGGGTTGTTTTACAAGTAAAATTAGAGCCCGATGTGATTGGCGCATGCTTGTAATCCCGGTACTTGGGAAGCTGAGACAGGAAGATCATAAATTCACGGCCAGTCTCAGCTACTTAGTGAGACTCTCCACAATTTAGTAAGACCCTGTTTCAAAATAATGATAAAAAATGGGGCTGGGGGTATAGCTTGGAGGTAGACTACCCCTGGGTTCAATCCCCATCCCCCCCCCCCAAAAAAAAAGGAAAATTAGGCGTTCTTCTCAAGGAAAGGAGAGGGGAAGGCAGTCTAAATGTAGCAAAGCGTACAGAGGCAGAGAACTAGGAGAGGATACCTGCTGTATATGGCAGCAACAAAGCTTGTTAGGACAGCAGAGGGATTTTTCTCTTCCCTTCCCTTCCTGGATTG